>NC_045786.1:158644094-158949140 GCF_009873245.2 Balaenoptera musculus
TATAGGTATGTACATAAAGAAAGAAAAAAAGAAATAGCTGTTGTTTTAAAAAGACAAAAGTGATATCATCTTTACCAACGGAAATTAGCTAATGGCTAAATATGACAATTTGTGTTTGAAGCACAGTGCGTTTGGATTAGCAAATGTATGCTTTTTGTTTAGCTGATTTTTTTTCTATTTGGGGTAGGTTATCCGGGAGTTGTCTTAACTAGGTGTGTGTGTGTGTGTGTGTGTGTGTGTGTGTGTGTGTATTTAAGAAAGACAAAAAAAAATACCATCAGATAGCACTTTTTAATAAATGAGAAAATATATATGGCTTTTAAATTGTCTTGAAAGAAAGACAAATGAGATATTCTCAGCTTAATCTGTAACTAAAATATCACCCTCATTTTTACTAATCTCTTTTTAATCACTTTGGTCAATAATGATAGATACAATTTATTGATTTGTATTTTCACTCAACTTATATTAGTTGAGTGATTACTATAGGCCAGACACTATTCTATGTATTGGGAACAAGGCTCAAATAAGATTGAAGTGGTCCTTGCCCTCATGAAGTTTATTGTAAAGGCTTTGGAGACAAACAACAAAATTATAAAGAACTTACAGATTGTGAAAAGTGATACACAGCTGTTATACTAGAAACTAAAGTGTTGGGGATGACATTTAAGCAGAGACTTGCAGAATGAGAATGACTTTAGTCATGCAGAAAGCTCACTGAAAACAGTTCTCAGTCAGAAGGAACAGCAGGTGCAAAGCCCTAGGTCAGAAATCATCTTGGCGTGTTTAAAGCACATAAAGAAAATCAACATCTTGGACTTCAGTGAGGAAGAAAAGAAGCAATAAGAAGGTAAAAATGGCGTTCCAGATCCTGTAGGTTCTGGTAGGCTATAGTGAAAGGTTTTAGTTCTCTTTTACATGCAACGGACACCCCCAAATGTTTTTAAGCAGAAAAATATGATCTGATTTACATTTTATAAATATTACTCTGAATATTTAAATATAGAAATATAGAAAGTTGACTACAGGAAGTATGGCATAAACGTCCTGATTATAGGAAGTATGGCATAGTTTCAACCTAATACAGCTGACACTTGAAAAACATGTATTTGAAATGCAAGGGTCAACTTACACGTGGATACTTTTTAATAAATACACTACAGTGCTACATGATCCACGATGGGTTGAATCCGCAGATGTGGAACCCATGGATACTAAGGGCAGACTGTAAAGTTATTTGCGAATTTTCAACTGCTTGGGGGTTGACACCCCTAACACCCGTGTTGTTCAAGGCTCAAACGTGTTCCAATTTTCATATTTCTTGGAGTTGAATGGGGCCATGTCACTGGTGGGCTTAGTTAGCAAAACTCCCTTGAGTAATTCTCCAGTCCCTCGCATCTCATGCCACAGCAATGGAGGAGGCTGAGTATTCCAGATGCCGCTTCTGAAAGCTGGATGAGGCTCAGTCAGCGTGCGACTCTACATGACTATACGCAGCAGAGGACCTTGCAGATCTGTAAGAGCATGAACTAAATACCAGCTGGGTTAAGCCACTGCAGTTCTGAGATTGTTTTTAACCACAGCATAAGCAAACAGATTATGGGTTATATGGAGAGCAATGTGGAAAGAGGAAAGCAAGATAAATGTTGTAATAGTCCACATGAGAAACAGTATTACCTTAAGTTACAGGTGGTTGCAGTGTGCAGAGATCAAATTGAAATGGATTTGAATTGCATTTTGTAGGTAAAGCAGACAAAACCTGTGAGTGGATTGAAATTTCTAAGTGTCTTCTGTGTGGAATGAGTATATCTTACGAATTGTCTGTTGGAATTTTTTTTTTAAATTTTATTTATTTATTTATCCATTTATGGCTGTGTTAGGTTTTCGTTTCTGTGCGAGGGCTTTCTCCAGTTGCGGCAAGTGGGGGCCACCCTTCATCACGGTGCGCGGGCCTCTCACCATCGCGGCCTCTCTTGCTGTGGAGCACAGGCTCCAGATGCTCAGGCTCAGTAATTGTGGCTCACGGGCCCAGCTGCTCCGCGGCACGTGGGATCTTCCCAGACCAGGGCTCGAACCGGTGTTCCCTGCACTGGCAGGCAGACTCTCAACCACTGCGCCACCAGGGAAGCCCCTGTCTGTTGGAATTTCAAACACATTCCCACACTGTTCTCAGCTATCACCTCTGTTGCAAAAGCTGGAAGCCTGGAAACTGCATTCTCCAGACTCTCTTGCCAGAGGATTCCAGTTTATGCCCTGCAAATAAAAAGCTCTTGCTAAAGATTTGATAAAGACGAGAGAGATGGAGAGTTGTTTTGGCTTCAGTGGGGAGGTGTGAGGGCTTTGGAAGAAGGCAGATGGAAGATTTTGCCAGTAGATTTCAGGTGTCAAGATGTGAATCAGCCTACTTGATGCCGAGAGGCTCGTTTGGAGTTGTCAGTGACTTCTGCACTTCATGATTCTCAGAACGCTTAGCAGCAACTTTTTTTTCTTTACTGCCCCAGGTCATCCAATAGTTTCATAGGCCTCTAATTCTTTGTATTAAATCCCTTCTTCATGAAAATATCTAGAGTGTCTCTATTTTCCACCCAAAGTATTCATTATCCAATATATTGTAGTGTATCTTCTGTTCTCTAAAAAGTCATCTCAGTAATCAGAAGAAACTGCGGGTCAGAAAGTTAAGGGCATTATCTAAGATCGTTTCATCATAACTGATATAATTGGTCCATAAATCAAGTTCATAATTTGTAATTCATAACTTGGGCTCTTTGTATTATAGCATGCCTCCCTAAATCTTAATATTCTTCTCCACAAAATGGAATTTAAACAATTCCCTTGTAATCTTAGAGCCTGTGATTGACACTATCACAATTTATGCATTCTTACTCCAGCAAAGGCATTTCTGCTAATAAGGATAATGACGCCTACTGGTGCATCTTGGAACATTTTTATTTCAGCCTCTTTTCCATCTGATTGTCATTTAGCATAAAGCTACCAAATCAGATTTTATAATTTGAAACTCTTTGAATTTGCTGGTTTAGCTTACAGGTAAATGATACTATGCAGAACTGCTGTTACGAATCCAATAACACCACAGTGGGAAATGAGAAAATAGACATTATTGAAGAAGTGAGGGAAAAGGGTTTAAAGAACTGATTTTTGAGTCAAACATCTTTCATCACAGAGAGGAACGTTAGGGAAATGCCTAAGGTAAGCAAAATGTTACAGCTGTGGATTTTTTTTTTTTTCAAAGATATTTTACCCAAATGTCCTGGGAACATATTTTTTTTTTTAACTTATCAAAATGAACTAACTTTACTCCTTTTTATTCATATTCAAGAATGTCCTTTTCATTTATGACAAGCTACAGGTATAAATAGAATTGGCAGCCACTTGGTTAGAAATACTTGATTAAAAAAGATAAAGAGAAGCAGATACACACTTAAACATAAGATACCATGAGTAAACTGAACACATGAGTACATATATAGAGGAAAATACACTATTTTTTAGGTTTCACTGAGTAAAAAATATCTTTGCATGCCACACTCCCTAATAAACTTTGAAGTCTTAAATCGAGTGAAATTATTTAAATCTAGTTCTATTATCCACAGCATATACAATGTATTTGTCTGCTCAGGCTGCCATAACAAAATACTGCAGACTGGGTGAATTAAAGGACAATTTATTTCCTCCAGTTCTGGAGACTGGAAGTTCAAGGTCAAGGTGCCATCAGGGTTGGTTTCAGTGAGGCCTCTCTTGCTGGCTTGCAGATGACTACCTCCTCACTGTGTCCCATATGGCCTTTCCTCTGTGCACTTGGAAACAGAGACATCTTTGGTGTCTCTTCCTCTTCTTATAGGGACACCAGTCCTATTGAATGAGAGCCCCACCCTTAGGACCTCATTTAACCTTCAGTTACGCCTTAAAGGATCTATATCCAAATATAGTCATGTCAGGTGTTAGAGTTTCAATATATAAATCTTGGAGGGACACAATTCAGTACAAAATGTACACATAGCAAGAACTCAATAAGTATGTGTAGAAATGAATTTGATACTAATAAATTACAGATGGGAATTATGATTTATATCATCATATCAATTGCTAAGTAGGCATTACAAAGTATTTTTCTAAAATATAGACAAGAATACTTCTTCAATTACAAAGTCAGAGGGATAAAGAGAAAATGTCATTTTTATGCTTTAACAGAAACATTTTTTTTGAATTTTTGAATTTTATTTTATTTATTTTTTATACAGCAGGCTCTTATTAGTTATCTATTTTACACATATTAGTGTATACATGTCAATCCCAATCTCCCAATTCATCCCACCACCCCTACCCCGCCACTTTCCCCCCCCGTGGTGTCCATACCTTTGTTCTCTACATCTGTGTCTCAATTTCTGCCCTGCAAACCGGTTCATCTGTACCATTTTTCTAGGTTCCACATGTATTCATTAATATACGATGTTTGTTTTTCTCTTTCTGACTTACTTCACTCTGTATGACAGTCTCTAGATCATCTATGTCTCTACAAATGACCCAATTTCATTCCTTTTTAAGGCTGAGTAATATTCCATTGTATATATGTACCACTCTTCTTTATCCATTCATCTGTCGATGAGCATTTGGTTGCTTCCATCACCTGGCTATTGTAAAGAGTGCTGCAGTGAACATTGGGGTGCATGTGTCTTTTTGAATTATGGTTTTCTCTGGGTATATGCCCAGGAGTGGGATTGCTGGGTCATATGGTAATTCTATTTTTAGTTTTTTAAGGAACTTCCATACTGTTCTCCATAGTGGCTGTATCAATTTACATTCCCACTAACAGTGCAAGAGGGTTCCATTTTCTCCACACCCTCTCCCGCATTTGTTGTTTGTAGATTTTCTGATGATGCCTATTCTAACTGGTGTGAGGTGATACCTCACTGTAGTTTTGATTTGCATTTCTCTAATAATTAGTGATGTTGAGCAGCTTTTCATGTGCTTCTTGGCCAGTTGTATGGCTTCTTTGGAGAAATGTCTATTTAGGTCTTCTGCCCATTTTTTGATTGGGTTGTTTGTTTTTGTAATATTGAGCTGCATGAGCTGTTTATTTATTTTAGAGATTAATCCTTTGTTTGTTGATTCATTTGCACATATTTTCTCCCATTCTGAGGGTTGTCTTTCCGTCTTGTTTGTAGTTTCCTTTGCTTTGCAAAAGCTTTTAAGTTTCATTAGGTCTCATTTGTTTATTTTGTTTTTATTTCCATTACTCTATAACAGAAACTTGGTCAATGTTTTTCCTTCTATTTTTAGTCACTGAATTTGTCCAGGTGTCATATGATGCACACACTTAAGTAGAACAAAGGAGTACCCATCAAGACTAGAACAGGGCAATATACTCCAAAACAAGGTGAAATGTGCAGCACAGGTTGTGAAGGTTTCTTATTTTCCTGTAAGGAAATGTTCCCCTCTGCACACCTCAGTATTAGGTAATAATATTCATACTGATATATTTAGGCAGAAGTGTACTGATATCTGTAATGTGCTTTGAAATGATCTCAACAAAGGATAGATTAATGAATGGATAGAAGGACAGAAAAAACCTTAATGGTTGACTCTGAGTAATAGGTATATGGATGCTTAAGGTAAAATTCTTACAACTTTTCTGTATGTTTGAAATTCTTTATAATTAAAACTTTAGTGAGAAAACATTTAGGAAAGAGAATAAATTTTTGTTCTACAACTTTACTTATGTATATTCAAAACATACACACATAAAACATTACATATTATACCACAATATTAAAGAACATAAGGGAAACAAGTCAAAGTGGGTGCTTATTTCTGGGAAGGAACAATAGAGGTGAGAGGGGATGATAAGGGAAAAACTTTGAATTTCTTTATAAAGACTGGAGATGACCAAGGTCAATGAACTGAACAGTGTGATTAGATTAACTTTTTTTTTTAATTAATTTATTTTATTTTATTTATTTTTGGCTGTGTTGGGTCTTCATTGCTGCATGAGAGCTTTCTTTAGTTGCCACAAGTGGGGGCTACTCTTCGTTGTGGTGCGCAGGCTTCTCATTGTGGTGGTTTCTCTTGTTGTGAAGCATGGGCGCTGGGTGCATGGGCTTCAGTAGTTGTGGCTCATGGGCTCAGTAGTTGTGGCTTGCAGGCTCTAGAGCACAGGCTCAGTAAGTTGTGGTGCACGGACTTAGTTGCTCTGCAGCATGTGGGACCTTCCCAGACCAGGGCTTGAACCTGTGTCCCCTACATTGGCAGGTGGATTCTTAACCACTGCACCACCAGGGAAGCCCTAGACTAACTCTTTATATCTGAGATAAAATCAATTTTGTTTTGAAAGCAAGTGAGGGATAATGTTGTACAGAGCAAGCATCACATGCTTCCTTCTATATTATGTAATCAAGTCACATGTGGGAAAGGATGGTTCATCCACCTTGGTGTGGATTAAAATGACATGACTGCATATTCCAGGAATCAGCTATCTCTGTGATAGTTCAATTCTAATTCTGGTTCTGCAGGAAAACATTTAAATTTCTATGTACACTCCATATTAAATAGTATAACAAAAAGAAATATGGTTTCTCTAATGAAGTCAGAATACCAATATTCAGTCTTGCATTGCTGTGTGACTTTTGTACAATCACTTGAACACCTAGTTCTTAATGTCCTCTTGTGCAGAACAGGAGGAAACTGATCAAATACTTCCTCCAATTCTTTTTTCTAGCTGTATCATTTTCTGGGGAAGCACTAGAACAGAGTAATTGCAAAAGTTTTAAGTTAGGCAGTTTCTAATCCCAGTTCTGCCACATGCTTATTGCGTTAACTATGGGAAAATTACTCAATTTCACACAGCTTGTTTCCTCATCTGTAAAATGGAACAAAAAGCATTCTGGCTAGGATAGTCGTTAGGATTAAATAACAATAAAGGCAAGGCACTTAGTAGTAGATCCATCATATAATATGCCTACAAGAAATGTTTTTGCTCATAAAAATTTCAATCTAATTTTTCTCTGTGAATAGTTTTCCCAGATCATCAAAAACTCATATTAGCCTTTTAACTTATATCTGATTTGAACATGCCTTGGAGAACTCAATAAACGCTTGGTGTTAGCAGTTCATTAGATATAATTTTTCTCCTGCTTAATATAAGTGGAACCCTTGTTCTGAGTCTCCTGACAGATGCTAAACTCCCAAAGAGAGGCTTGTTAAACATCCAGCCAATTGGAGCATTTGTTGGTTCCAACTGCAATGTTAAACGTACCAACCAAACAAGCATTTGTTTAACAAGAAGCTCAAAGCATTTGTTTGTAGTCACTGTCACTGGAGTCCTGTAACAATCTTTCTGCCAAAACTAACTCATTCTGTCCCAAACTCCTGCCCCAATCTTCCCATGCTTCCTCCTCTCTTAATTTTTTTTTCTTTTACTTTTTTCTTAATTTAGTTTTAAAATACAAGAACTGTTTTATCAATAGTGTGCTTTATGTAGGTTTTTTTTTTTTTTTTTTTTCCTGGTGTTGGGAGAGTGCTGACTGGAAACTGACAGCTAAGCACTGGAAACCAAAATTTTTTTTGTTATATTTTGGATTCTGTTATTAAGTAGCTAGGTAGACCTTCATCTATCACTCATCCTCCGTGGGTTTAACCATCTCTGTCCCTGTCTTTGAACAGCAGACCCATTGTAATCGTGCCCTGAAAAAGAGTCTTTTTTCTCAACTGACACTTCCGTGCAAAATATAAGGGTCATATTTATATCCACTTCTTGCTGCCCTTGCAGCATTGTAAGTCACAATTGATGAAGGAGCAACACTCTGTGATTTGATATAATTTACTATGAAACCACTCTCCATTTTTGACATTTAAGCTCTTCTTGCCAATTTGCAAGTCTGCTTATAGACTGTCCAACTGTGGCGTCAAGCAATTATTTTGTGGGCCATTGTGAATTCCCTGATCTGGTTGTTCTCTATGTGATTTGATTAAGAGGGTGGCTTGAAGCCATATACGTACCCTCCTTAACAATGAACAATTAGGTAGAGAGCTTTTGAGCATAAATGGTGTGACTTTAAGGACCTAGGACAGCCCTTCTGTCTTTTTCTTTCTTCCTTAAGATAACTCTCTGAATGTTGGTACTCCAAATCAATTTAACAGGTAGGAAAAAGTATTTTGTTGCATAGTTAGACATTAGTATTTAAAAGTAAATGCCTGTGAGTTAACTAAGACCGTTGAGCTAAGTTAGTTCTTGCACTGGGTTGAATAGTGTCACCTCCCCTGACTCCAGCCAAATCATATCCTTCCTGGAGCCTCAGAATGTGACTTTACTTGGAAATAGGGTCATTGCAGATGCAATTAGTTAAGTAAGATGAAATCATAGTGCAATGGGGTGGACCCTTAATCCAATATAACTGGTGTCGTTTTAAGAAGAGAAGAGACATAGAGGCATACAGGGAGAATGTCATGTGACAACAGAGGCAGAGATTGGAGTGATGTATCTACAAGCCAAGGAATACCGAGCATTATGGCAATACCAGAAGCTAAGATAAAAGCATGGAACAGATTTTCCCCTAAAGCTTTGAGTGAAAGCCTGCTGACGCCTTGATTTAGGCCTTCTCGCCTCCAGAACTGTGAAACAATAAATTTTTGTTGTTTTAAGGTACTCATTTTGTGTTAATTTGTTATAGCAGCCCTGGGATACTCACATAGATCTATTGTAAATTGAGATTTTGATGACATAAGGGCACTGAAACTTAGGGTGAAGGAGCATTGAGAAAGGAATGGATATAGTCTAAAACAGCCCTTTATCTTATTACTTAGTAGCTTACCAAAGGCTTCTAGAACTGGAGAGATTCTAATGTAAGTTCTACAAATGAGATTTTGCTTTTCTCTCCCTTTCGTTTCTATCTTCTCTGCTTCTTCCCCACCCTCATGTGAGCTCCATAGCCTTCATTCATTTCCTGTTAGAGTCACCATGTGTCATGTTTTAAAAACTACTTTATTTCTGTCTCTGTAATTGTTCAAGCTAGCAAATGTAAGTGTCCCCATGGTCTCACTGATTAGTAAAACCCTTCAAACAAAATGATGTTCTTTGTTAGGTTATTGACCATAACATAAATGTGAAGAACATAATAACTAAAAGTATTGTGCCCATGACATTTTGAAGAAAGAATTTTCAGCAGCCATTTTCATGTAGACAGTTTCAGGTAACCTAAAAAAAAAAAAAAAATTAGAGTTTATCTGATTAGTCTTTAAAATGTTTTAATTTGCACAACAGATAAGCTCACCTCTGTCCTGAGTCTATTCCCATCCCTAATCTCTGCCAACCATCTGTGATCCTCAACCAGACAGTAACATGGGATTGGATTCAGGACTGGGTGAGGGTTGATGCCTTTGTTGGGTGTTGGTGGCCTGTCATATATACAATCAGACCAGAGTGAGCATCAGAGATGAGATGAGGCTAGAGGTCTAGCGTTTCAATTTTGCACAATTTTATGTACATTTCTCATAAAGCATAAAGATTGCATTTTGTCAGTTAACACAATCTGTCCTCTAATGGAAAAAAAATTGGCATACTTAATTTGATGGATCAATAAAACTTGCTTTAAATCTTTCCATCTTACTCTAGGTTTACCATTTAGTTCTTTTTTGTTTTTCTTTTTCCCTGCTGTTTATTTTGCTCATGTTTTCAAGTTACTGTTCATCTTGTGTTCTTTTATTCATTAACTTCCTTTTCTGGTAATTCAACACACATTTCTTTACCATTGTATGAAAACAAGATGGCATCTCTCCTCTTCAATGAAAATGCTCTACTTTTCCTCTACTGTTCTTTCCCAACTCATTAAAAGAAAACCTTTAAAATACTTTTACACTCCTCAGCCCCTCTGTGTTGAAGTGATTTTGAACCATATGAAATACTTGATATCTGAGTATTTTTTAAAAAATGGAAATGGCAAAAAAAAAAAAAAAGGGGGGGGGGAATTCCCTGGCAGTCCAGTGCTTAGGACTCTGCACTTTCACTGCTGAGGGCCTAGGTTCGATCCCTGGTAGGCCAAATAAGATCCCACAAATCATGTGATATGGCCAAAAAAAAAAAAAAAAGGAAGAGGAAGTTGCATGTGGTTCCACATGTATTTATGTTTTGGTCACATATGAGGTTTCCCTTTTTAGTGCCTCTGCTCTTCATCCTTCCCTGTAGTGAGCTCTTTGCTTCTACTCATATTTTGTGTAATTATAGTCTACTTGTAAATATTTTCTTCAGGTTGGATATGGGGGTGATACATTGCGTGAATCTTTAAACGTGTTGTATTTTTTTTCACCTTGACAGGTGAACCATTCCTTGGCTTGGCAAGAGATTCTTGGGTAATAGTTCTTTTTGCTCAGACTTACTCTAGGTTGTGTTTTGTTTTGAATTATTGAAATTTAAAATTTTACAAGGATCTGCATAGAGTTGTTTTTTTTTTTTTTCTCTTTGACCCTGCTGAAACCTGGAAAAGCTTCTAATACTTGTATTTCTTTTTTAGTTCAGATTTTTTTCACACTTCTTTAGTTATAACCTCATTTCAGTCTATTCTTTTTTTTTTTTTTTCTGTTTCTGATTTTGTTCAAATTCATTGTAGCTCCCCTGCATCTGTCTTCTTAGACATTTACCTTTTATGTCATGATTTCTATCTCTTTTTGAATTTTGGTTTGTTTTAAGCTTTTCCTTAGATTTGATATTCCAGCCCACTGATGTATATCCAAAGTGAACACCTTCCATTCAATTTGTCTATTTAATTCTATAGTTTAAAAATAATGTGGTTTTAGCTTCAGAAAGACTTTTTGAGCTGTAATGGAACCACTTCAAATTATTTTGATTTTGTTATTTTTGTTGCTGTTGTCCTCAGTCTCATTCAACGTTTGTTTATTTTTCTACCAGGAGCAGGTTCTTCTTAAGTTTTGCCGAATTGTCATTTCTCTGGCTGCTGGATCTCCTTAATCACATTTAAGTGTTCTTTTGCTCTCTCCTCAAGGTTCAGCCATACTTGCTATATCTTCAGAGAAGGAAGATGATCCTAGGCCAGCATCAGATGGCCTCGAACTCCCAAGTCTCTCCTGAAGCATCAGGAAAGGATTATCTTTTTCTCAACTCCAAGCAATAGTGCTCTCAACATCATTCCACCTGACAAGTTTCCCCACAGCTTCCAAAGGCAAGAATATCAGTGGTTTCTCCATCCATCAGGTAGTCATTGATTTCCTAAAGGAGTTAATGAATCTCAAGAAGTCAACCTCTTTCTAGGGTTCATCCTCTTATTTTTGTTTCAAGATTCTCTGGTAAAAGTCCTCAAACTCTCTTCCTGTGCAGAGGTGAATGGTCTTGCATTAACTCTAGTCTGAACACTAACAAGTCCCATGTTCTTGTTTGCAACCTCTAAGCCCTGTCTGCCCACCATTCCCAGCACCTACTTGGCAGGAAGGGGAACTAAAGTTTGGACAGGAATTGGGAAGCGAGACAGTAGAGAAAAGGTCAAGGTTCCCTCTTTTCAGAGTTCATGCTTATTTTCTACACTGAATATTTCTGATACATAAACCCATTTAATTCACTGCTGTCCAGTATACTTTCTTAGTTAACAGACTGATTATTAGTGCATAGGTTTATTTCCTTATGCTAACATGTTTGTCTTTCTGAGAATAGGGACAATCTCATTCTCTTTCTGTATTTATCATAGTCAAGTGGCAACTGCCAGTGTAATTCAGATGTTTAATAAGCACTGTTTGATTTGATACAATCATAAAAAATTCAGAAAAGATGTACATCCAAAGTTTAATAGTGCTTTTAAAAGGGATTGTCACTTTTGTATTGTTTGAACATTTTACAGTGAATGTATTTTACTTTAACTTAAAAAGACAAAAAAATTAAAAGTTAAGATTGAAGTCTTTTAAGATCACTTCACTGGATTTTTATACATTTAACTGTCCAGACCTTGAGTTACACTGAAAATGTATAGAGTGAAGGAAGGAAAGAGGAAGGAAGGAAGGAAAAAAGGTAGGAAAAAAATGAAGGGAGAGAGGGAAGGCGGGAAGTGGGGAAAAATAAGATGCCACAAGATAAATTAATTGTCCTTGATTTGATTTACGATATAACCATGAATGAGAAATTCAGTTTTGTAGTATTTGCATGACCCAATTACATAAGCATATTTAAATGAGATGTCTTCTAATTTGAATTATTTGGATAGTTCATGAACATCATAATTCCTCTTGTCCTCATGGCAATATTAGTCAAAAAAGCATATCTAATACATAAATAAAATGAGTCAATGTTCTCCCTGAAGCAACTCTAGTAGACATCTCAAGTAATTAGTAACCATATCTAATTGTCTGCCTCTTAATTTTATAATACTTTTATTATTCAGGAGCTGCATATGTTGCAAATGATGTAAACTAGTCCTAGTTACATGACATGGGTTTGAAGAAACAAAGCCCAGTTTGAAAACAAATCCAAAATAGAGAATTTGAGCAGGCTTGGAATACTTAGCAACACTTTGTAGTTTGAGTTATAATTTCTGTGTTTTGCTGATGGTTAAAAAATAAGGCTTTGCATAAAGGGAGGTGCAGTCTTTCACTTAATGGATCTGTCGAAGTATGTAGGCGCTCTGTGGTGAGAACCTTGGATAATGGTAGCTATTTGTCTCTTTATATTAAAATAGTGGAGACAAGTGACTGTGTTTTCTTTTCCTCTGTTGACTCTGAATGTTTGGCTGTCCCTTCTAACTATGAATAGACTGTATTCACAAGATTTTGAGGTTTGGTTTTAAACAGTGTCTAGAAGGCATTATCACTATCCATGCTAGATCTTATCCAAGACCGCATCAGAAGGAACTCATGCCAGGCTAGGAGTACTATAACATGTTTATTTTTCCAGCTTGTAAAAGAGAAAATCCCACAGTGATTATGCCTTCTAATGTCTCCACAGCATTCAGTCTGATCTCTCAGAATGAAGAAGGTGTGAGAACAGTGAAAATGTAAAGCTTTGTCTTATTTCAGTTATCCCCAGTGACACATATTTGGCTGGGGATAAAGTTTCACAAAAGTTTTTATCGCCTGGCATTATTTCATCTTTCCACAGTCATTTTTACTAAAGTTTAAAACACTAAGATTTCTCTTATTAAAGTGACCTTTATATTTTAGTTTAGAAATTAGCTGAGTAATCCTGAGAGGGCTGGTTCTTGTATACTTAACTGTTACTTAATTGCAAATTTGTTAGCATTTCAACAGTATGGATGTTAGTGAACTTCACGTGATATGCATGTTAATATTTGTGATGTGTGTGTGCGTGTGTGTGTGTGTATGTGTTTCAACCCTGTGTATCTTTGGTGGGTGGGAGGCAGGGAATTGATGTCTAGTAGTTGAGACTGCAAGAGATGGTTAATTCATGGTGACTGTTGGAAGAGGTCATTGAGAGGATGTGATCATTGGTTGACTACAATCTGGACCCCAGTAATCGAAGCCTCCTCACTCACTCCCCTGTCCTTGGAGTGTATGTTCTTTTCACCTTTCTCACAGTGGAAGACATTTTCAAGAACACAGCTTTGAAAGAGCAAGGTATTGTTGAGACCATCAGGACTGTGCAGTTGGCAAGCTGGGGACCAAGGAGATTGGATGATATAGTTCCAGTCTGAGTCTGTTGGCTTGAGAACCAGAAGGGCTGATGGTGTGAGTTCAGTATAAGTCTGAGTCTGAAGGCAGGAGAGGAAGATATCTCAGTTTGAAGACAGAGAGAAAGAACTGTTCTTTACTCAGACTTTTATTCTATTTAAGCCTTCAACTGATTAAAGGAGATCAACCCACAATGAGGAGGGCAATCTGCTTTACTCTGTAGATTTAAATGTCAATCTCATTTAGAAATACCCTAACAGATACTCTCAGAGAAATAATGTTTAACCTAATATCTGAGCACACAAAATTAACCATCACATTTTTGATCAATCCAGATATTATTCATTTTGTTGTGTTTTGCTTTATTGTATTTCATAGATATTGTGTTTTTTACAATTTGAAGGTTCGTGGCAACTCTGAGTCCAGCAAATATATGGGAACTGTTTTTCCAACAGCATTTGCTCACTTCTTGTCTGTGTCACATTTTGGAATTTCTCATAATATTTCAAAGTTTTTCATAATGATTATATTTACTAGGATGATCTGTGATCAGTGATCTTTGGTGTTAACTGTTACAAAAAGATAATGAGTCCCTGAAGGCTCAGGTGATGGTTAGCATATTTTAGCAGTAAAGTATTTTTAAATTAAGGTATGTGCATTGTTTTTAGACAAAATGCTATTGCACACTTAATAGACTACAGTGTAGTGTAAACATAACTCATATGCACCGAGAAACCAAAAAATTCATGTGACTCATTTTATTGCAATAGTCACTTTATTGCAGTGGTCTAGAACCAATCCTGCAATATATCTCCATGGTATGCTTGTATTTATTAACCACTAGGGAGAGAACATATCTGGGGGCATGTGAAATTTGGGGTGTTTGTTCAAAATTAAGATGGAAATATTTTGCAGTCTTCCCAAAAGAAGTTTCAAAACTTGGAAGACAGTTTCTGCTGGAGCTTAAAATGTGTGAGTCGTTTTCCTAGAAGTAATGGCTGGTATTCCAGGCATTTGGGTTTGTTAAAGGAGAGAGTAAAGAAAAAGATGAGGTAGCCTAGAGAGGGTCTATGTACATTAACTTTATTGAGGCATATTCAAATGACACATTTTAACAAACTGTACTTTAAATAGGAGCAGCTTAGTATACGTCAATCATACATTTAAAAAACTGTTAAAAGTAGTAAACCAAATTATGTATATCCATGGAAGTCATCATGATATCGTCAGGTGCATTGACTGGGTCAGTTAACCAAGTAACTTAGTATATTTTCATCATCTTTCTATTGAGTTAACTCATCAATGCTAAGTGAATTGTTTGTTTTACACATAGCCATAATCACAGCAATGTTCTTCGACAATGTGTCCCGTGGTTAGCTCTTAAACCATAGCATGACACTAAAGAGTCTTTCTGATAATAAGTATAATTTCTGGACTTCATTGTAATAAATATGTAATAAAATGTGATATGATGGAATAAATAATATTCCATTATATTATTAGAAGTAAAAATGGAAATGTAAGACATGCAGAGTGAAGTTAGGGAGATTATGCTAAAAAATCAATAATTTCCTTGTCCCTGAAATCAAAGAAAGGATTTTTTTTTTAAAGTCCAGGACTCACTGTTTTGTTTTTGTTTTTTTCCTCCCCTTAAACAGGATATCAAGATATGTTTAAACATTTACTCTTTTAAACGCTAAAAAAAACCTCTTTGAAACTACAAAATGTATTGAAGTTTTAAAGAGTAAACTTTATTACATCACGTCTGATTCATCAGAAAGAAGAAAAAAGTCATTCTATTCTAGCGTACTTCACAGTTTGTAGGTATGTTCACATACATAACTTTATTTAAGTCTCCCTAAGTTCTTGAGAAGTGGGTAAGACAGATATTGACAGACTCATTTTTTAATCAAGAAACTAAGATTTGGAGAAGTTAATGATTTCTCCATGGTCAAAGAGGTAGTAAATGGGACTGAAACTGAGAACCTTGATGCAAAGAAACAGTGCTAAAAGTACGGTCCTGTGTTTCTGTCCTAAGGAGAAAATCTTAGAAGTTCAATTCCAAGCCAGTTCTTAAAAAGTGGGAAGATTTAGTAGAGTGACAGTGGCTTATCTTCATTGACCTGGTTTGTTCATCCATAAAAATCACTGAAGGCAGGAGAGATAAAGGCTCCAAATACAAAATAGAAAGTGAGCAGCATGGTTCAGCACAAATGCAAGCCCTGAGCACTGAGAAAAGTGGGTGACAAACAGCCAGTAAGAACTGCCAACTCAACATCTCCTGCAATGGAATGAGATTCAGAAGGCTGCTGCAACCTACATGCGTATTACACCAGGGAGCATTCTAATATCCGGTCTCTCTTTGAATGCAACTATCTGCTGAGATTATAAAATCACCTGGAGGAAGGTTAAAACAATTTTTCTGGGGAAGAAAACATTGTTATCATATGTCTCAAGATTCAGAAGCGCTAGGACAAATAAAAATATAAAAGCAAGTGGAAAAGCTGAAATGTTTAAAATTTGAATGCACAGATAAGAAAGGACAAGAATGATATTGCTAAAATCTTTGGCAAGTATTTATGGGGTTTCTGTCACATTGGTCTCCTGACGTGTAACCAGTAAGACCTCTTTAGTAGCGATCAATTATATAATTTCAAGATGGGCAACCTTTTAAATACATTTTTTGGAAAATGTTTTCACAGAGGATTAACTGAATTAAAACAGCTTTACTAAGATTCTTTTTTAAAACCTAGTTTCTCCTCCCCATTATTATTGCAATTATCGTTTTCAATAACTAACATCATATATTGTATCTATATTCAGTATAATGTTTTCTCTTTTGGAAACAGAAAATAGCCTAAAGAAAAGTAAGGAAGGGTGAGAAAATATATATATATATATAAAGTTATAAATACAAGTAGCATTAATTTAAATACATTTTTCAGGTTTTAGTTTCTTGGTCAACTAAAACCATTTTGATAATAGAAATAAATAAATGTTCTGTAAGTTGATGATTGTATGCTCATTAAAGTACTAAAAAAATTCCATTAAAATAATCTAACTTACTGTTTCCTTCATCTCAGTTCACTCTAATGGTCTTGGAAGAAAGCTCTGGAGGCCTTAAGAAGTTATTAAGATAAAAAAATTAAATGCAAATTAATGTATTCAGTCTCAAGAGTAATAGAACAGACATGTTGATGTTGCTTAGTTTGTAAGCGAGTTCACTGACCAACACACCTATCTGTACTGGAAAAAATTTTTGCTACTGAAAGTGCTTAAAAAGTGTTCTCAATTAATTATTTAATATAATAGCCATAAAAGACACACCTTTTTTGATTATTGAGCATTTTTTAACTGTGGTTTCCTATGAAATAACTAGCCCTGATATTCTAAATCTAATTTCCTTCAAAAGCTTCACCAGTGTTAAGGTGAGTAGATGTTTTCCAAGCTGAAAGGGGATGTGGGGCAAGAGAATTCCTGCCAGAGGGAAAAAATAACTTATGCAAACAAACCAACATTTAAAGAAAATACAGTTTATTTGAGGAATAATGATTAATTAGCTATGATTTCAGAGTAGCATTCTTTAAAACCAGGTTGCTACAGACTATGAGTGCTCTAAGCCACACACGTATAAAAACAAAAGAAAATTTGGAGTGTCTTAGCCAGCTTGGTTTGCTATAGCAAATTACCATAGAATGGGTGTCTTAAACAACAGAAATTGATTTCTCACAGTTCTGCAAGGTGGAAAATCTCAGATCAGGGTACCAGCATGGTGGGATTCTGGTATGCTCCCTATTCTGCTTTGCAGATGGCCATCTTGCTGTGTTCTAGAGCAGGGATAAGTAAACTAATTAATACTCTTGGGGCAAACTTGGACTGCTGCCTGTTTTTGCAAATAAAGTTTTATTGGAACATAGTCATGGCTATGGTGTGTATGTATGTATTGTCCATGGCTACTTTTGTGCTACAACAGCAGAGTTGACTTGTAGAGATGGAGATTATCTGGCTTATAAAGCCTAAAATATTTACTATTTGATCCTTCATGGAAAAAGCTTGATGATGCCTGCATAAGATAATCTGACGAACAACTTCATGTCAGGTTTTCTGATTTGCTTCACTTCAGTCTGTTGGGAAGTCAAACAGTGAGACATAAAATATGTAAAGTTTATGTTATTTATAATTAAATAAAAATATTTAATTACAAATAGTATAATTCATACATGTAGCTCTCTCTATATGCGTGTGGACATATCTACACATTTAATTACATGCACACACTATCAAGAACTAAGTATTTTTAATTGCTTTTAAATTAAAAAGATTTTAATGATCTTTTACAGTTCTCTTTTTGATACAAGAACTTACATTTAAATAGGGTTCAATTAATTTGTAAAAAGAAAATATAATTCATCTTCCATTACTGTTTCCTCTGCCGAACTTATTTTTTATTAAGTTATAGTCATTCCTCTTTCATTCTTGCCCATTCTATTCTTTAATATTATATTTCATTTGTGACTTAGCACTTGAATGCAATCATAGTAAAGTTTGCTTCTCATGGGTGTTATCTGACACTGCTAATTATACTTCACCCTTTTCTAGACCAAGCCTCACTATTTGAGATAATTCAACAAAGATTTGTACCAATTACTAAATGTTTATGGAGCATATAACGTCAATTGTATCTCAACAATTATTTAGTTACTTAAGAAGCAGATTAAAAAGTTCTTCCTTCCTTCCTTCCTTATTTTTTTCTTTCTTTCATTATATTTAATTTCCATGAATTTAATGTAGCTGATTTTTGTATTGCAAAATACTCCTGCTGTATATCTGTGTAAAAAGGAACAGAAATATGTAGTGCATTTTTTCTGAGTGACCCAACACTTGCTTTCCAGGACACTGTGCCTACAGAATTAACATTCACTGAAACTAAATATAAGTCAAGAGATTTTGGATTGCTGTTATTTATTATAATGTTAAATGGAGAAGTGGTTTAGGTAGAGGGCTTGAAGGAAAAAAAGACTCGGGATAAACATTGGGAGATCCAAGTTTGAGAAGTTGGTTTGAACATTCAAAGGTATAGAGTAGATTCTGCTTTACTGGCTCATTGGTTTAAAAAAAAAAAAACATTACAGAAGAGAAAGAACACATCTGTGTAGTATTAAGTACAAAATTAAGTATGTATTCAATATAAAGCCCTTGTGTGTACATATATTATATATTGTATATATATTACATATAGAATAAGAAGTTCACTGATATTAGAACTCTACATTTCAGTTTCACTTTTTGAAATGAGAGATCCCTATTAAGTGCCTTTTAACTTTACCTCTAAAGTCCAAACATATGCTGAATCATACAACCAGGGTGGGGCGTGCCTTTAAGCGGGTCTTAGATATGGATTAGACTAGGAGTAGTTTCTAGCGGATGATAAGGAATGGCAGTGGTCTTTGGTTCTCTTTGCTCAACAAGGATCAGCCCACAGGGTGGAGACCCAGCAGGGCTTCCATCTGCCACCAACTCCTGAGACTTCCTGATTTGTCCTTCAGTTGTGCCCTCTCTGTGAGCTCTCTTTATTCTCTGGGGTCAGAGACTAAAGCCTGGGGCCCTTTGAGGCTGCCTGTTTTTACATAAGATGCTAATGGCAAACAATGTTGATAGGTCTATCAAGCTCTACTATGTCAAGTAAGTTTGAGAAGTCATCGGTACTATACTGCAAGTCATTTAAAGAGGAATTGTTGCAGAAAGGTTTTAGAGAATATTCAAATTATGCAAACTTGGAACTGAAACTGTGTAAAGTTCCAAGAAGACCTCTTAATTGAATCTAGCAATGGCTTAAATGTGTATCTCAAAATAATTACAATGTTTTAATCAGTTGCCATAAATCAGATTTATGCCATGTTACACCCATTTGTATTTTGGGCCCATATGTATTACAAAAATTGAAAATGAGGCCACCCTATCAAGTGTCATCACTAATTAGAAAAATTCTTCTACTCATTTTATTTTTGCTTTATTTTGTGCTCTGTTGAGGTTCATCAAGAGTTACTATAAACACTTTCCAGGTCATGTAGTCATGTTTAAAACCGCATAGTTCCTCTTGTTGGCAAGCAGCCCTATTCCTAAGGGTATAGTGACAAACTCGACTCTGTTTATCTTCTTTACATTAAATTAAATTACTGGTACTGATACGTTTTTGCAAAGCAGTTCACCCCACTTATTAAAATGTTGTGTATTTTGGACTACTTTTAATTCAGCTTTGCTCTTTAAATTTGCAGCATTTCCTCATCCACAAACATGAATGCAAAGATTAATCCTCTGCCAGTGTTTTTGTTTCATGTCATCTAACAAAGTATGTTTATGTTTAGTTCATAATGTACAAAGAGAAGCTAATTTTCTCCATTATTTTCACTAGCATTATCATTATATCATCATCATTAAAAAAAAAAAATCTTAAAACTGACTTGTGTGGGAGACTGACCTAGAGACTATAAGAAAGGTACATAATAAGATCATATAATTCTTTCCTTTTCAAAAATACCAAGCTATACATCTCCTAATAAGAATTTTATTTTATGTTTTTTCCCCACTGGTTGCAACTAGGCATTTATTCCAATGAGCCTGTTTCTGCTCTGGAACTCTGCTATGGTAGCTGTCCTCCATAAATGATTTTTAATACCTCCAAACGGGGTGACTTTTATCTTTAATTTGTATTTCATTATGGATCCCTTGAGGCAGTACAGAGATGAGATCAGAGCCAGGGCCCTGGCTTCAAATTCCTGGGGTCCAGTCCCATTGCTATATGTACTGTCTGTGTGACCTTGCCACACCCCACTTCAATTTGCTCACCTGCAAAATGAGAACATTAAGAATAGTCAGCCCTATGGAGTTGTAGGGAGTGATAAAAGAGGGGAAAATGTGTAAAACATTTCACAGACTGACTGGTACTTAATCAAAGTAAATACTTGCTAGCTGCTATCATTCTAAGTCAAGTTAGGTAATAATTGGTAGGTTCAGTAATACTAAGGCCTAATAAAGTATATATTTTATTTCTCAAATCATCTTATAACTTAGAGGAATTTCCTAAGGATAATTTTCAAAATGAGTTTTACAATTAGAACTAGAATATGGACTTCCAAAATTGTTATCTTAAAAATATGCACTAAAATTATCCTATAGGTATACTGGATAATGTTACATTTTTTTATCTTTTAGTTACAACTACTCATTGCTTGAGAGGCTGCCCTGCCCTCTTGGAGTCACCAATCTATAAATGACTTAAACAAATTTGTAATGTTTGATGAAAAAGTTGGGTGTCTGCACTGGGTAGGTGCATCTTTGGAAGCCAAAGAGGAGAGATCCTCATAAGAAAACATTTGGCTCTTGCCATAAAGCTTTCATAAATTTTTTTAATAGCAGGTCTAGCTAGTGCATTTACATTCCATTTTATCATACATTTTACTGTAGTATGTTGTTTCTCTCTGGACATTTTGACAGCTGAGTGGAAAATTCTTCCACCCTCTTTAATGGGTATCCGTAGGACAGTTTTCTTTAATACACTCTGGTCCTAATACCACTGGCATTTTTTCCTGCTATTTTGAAACTTCTTTGGTCAAAGAGGTTGCTTATTATTTGCTTAACTCCTTAGAAACTGTGCACTTAAACCATAAAATCTCTCTCTTCAAAACTGAGCCCCACATGGCTACATTTGCCAAAGGCCGGGAAGGATTTATCATGGTGCTACATCAAGCGTTTGAATATGAACTGACATAGATATACAATATGATTTAATGGAAGTAGTTGATGTTGTCTGAATGATAACTCTTGACCTGAGAAGCTCTGAAGTAGTGAAAGGGGGCTAAATTTGCATGATTTGTGCCATAAGCAATATTTATAATGTAAGAGGGCTTTAAAGATTAATACGTTCCCAGAGCAACACATGAAAGAGACAGGAAAGGTTATTCAGTGATCATCCAAACGAGCTATTTATTTGTAATGCTGGAAGACTTTCTTAGTTTTTTTTTTTTTTTTCGCCCCATTAATTTAGTAAACAAAGAAGACTTTGATATCTCCCTGATTTCAAAGTATTTTCTGCAAGTTTAACTCTTTTAATCAAGGAGAAAAGGCACAATACTGTTTACAAAAATAGTTGATTGATTGATTGCCTCTCATTAGTTAAAAGGCCTATGGTACTTTGTAAGTTCTTATATCTTTAACTCCTTATTTTGAGAATCAAACAGCTGTAAGTATTTTTCACAAAATAATTACATTATTGTTTTATCTAATTATCAATTGGTAGAAGGATAAATTGATTCATAAAGCCCCTAAGAAAGTATATAATTACAGAGCTCAAGTGTTAAAGTCTGAGGTTGACCACACTCTTGAAGGCAGTCTTCAGAATAATTTCTTCAAAATTACTTGTCATGCACTTTTAACTTTCTGTCTAAACATAAGGGAAGTTCTCAAAAGAACTTCATACTCCTTACTTTTTTTTCCAACTTAAAAATCAAATGGTTCTGAGTTCAGTGCTAAAATGAAAAGACTTGCGGGGAGTAGCATTAAAGGAAGTGCCAGAGAAAGTTCAGAATTAAACAAGTTTTGATATCTACATACATTGTGATTTTAATTACTTTGGCAAATGATGTTTGAGAGTATGGTTTTGTCTGCACCCTTCCAAAGCAATCGAGTCTAATCGAAAAGCAAAGAATTCTGTCAGTCAAACGTTAGATTTCTTTCATAGTGCCAAGCTGCTTTCACTGCAGATACAGAATACAATGTTTATTCTAGAAATGTAGACAGAGATGGAACAGCCAATAACAAGATTGGCTCCAGCATCAGTGCCTACCTCATAGGCTCCCATTTTTGCTCTGCTTTCCCATCACAAGTTTTCTTGTATAGTTTTCATTCCATTTTGGCAGATTGAATCTCAATCAGAAAAAAAAAATGTGGATATTATGACTTATTTATAATATTGCTTTGAGGGAGGAATAAAGAAATCCATTCTCCCTTATCTCACGGCTCCTGAAGCATCATCTAATGTTACTGCCATTTTACAAAGGAGGGAAATTATTTAGGAAATTTAGCCTAGGTAACAGAAGAAATTAGCAGGGCCAGACAAGAGATCTCCTAGTTCCCCAATTTTTCTAACGTATTTAACAGTAATTTCTCTGGGATCAGTTGCAGAATTTTGAAGAGAAATTTAGGGGAAAATATTTCTATTTTCCCCTGACAGGCACACAAAACCTATAGAAATGACAATTGATTAAGGATAATCACTTGGATCCATTCTAGAGTTGTTAAGAACAGTAAGATTTGTACATAAAATGTAAAGATAGGTTCAATAATTAACAGTTATTAGAGCAAATCAAATGCATCCAGATTAAATTGTTTCCCAAGCATTAAGGTCTTGACTTTATAATCAAAAGACTACTTTTCCCCATTAGTCTCTGTTCCATTCTAGTAGCTTTGCAGCTTAAGCATGCTTACTGCCACTAGGATGATCTATTTTTAATTGAGTACCACAGACTTACTGGAAGTTTACTAACCTAAACTTAATAGGCACATTTATATTCTCTCTACTTGGTTCCCCTCATACCTAATGGTATGTACTGTAGCTAAAAGTCCAGACTATGGAATCAGTCAGGGATCAATCCCAGTTGTAAAGCTGTACTTTTCAACTGCATATTAGGTATGTTGCTGCTCTCTTGAAGCAAAACCATGTATGGCTTTGTAAAACAAGGATAATATTGTTTTTGCGTTACAGAATTATTCTTAGAATTCACATAATATAATGTATAACAAAATCCTTACCATGTAGTAAGGGGTCAAAATGTTTATATTATTACTTTCCCAGCATCTCCTTATGTCCTGTAAGCAAGTATAGAGTGGTTTACATTGCAAGAAAGGGGTGGAAAAATGCATCACAATAATATCCTCTGTGATGTCTTATCTCACCTCCTTAGGCATGAGATTTCTTCCATTTTAGAATAATCATGACTATCATTTGCTCATTAATTTACCATTGACGTGAGTTGCTTTTTATCATAATTGTGCATATGTCTTATCACTTCAAGTCTGCGGTAATCTTGAGGGAAGGTGTCTGGACTTTTAATTCTATATAAATATACATTCTATGTAATAGCCCATAATATATAAAATATATTTTGAATCCAATAGACCCTCAGAAAGTATTTCTTTGAAAGAATAGGCCATGTGCCTAAAGGCAGATGACCTTATTTCCAGTCGTGGTTTTCACTCTCAATAAGCTGGTTTTGCTCAGGCAAGTCACGTGATCACAAGGAGCCTTATGGCCTTCCTTTATAAAATTGTGGTAATACTCCCTCCCTACTACTTAGAGTGACGTGTGAATCATACAAGATAATGCAGATGAAAGCATGTGCCAAGTTAAGAAGTTAAAGCTCTAACTTGAAAATAAGAATGAGAGCTGGCTCTTGTTATGTCTCAGTGCATAATAATACAACATTTAGTTGCATTTGTGTACTTGAAATGACAATGTGATTTAGAAAACACACTTGAATACAGTAATTTGCAGGTGGATGTGATCTACTTATAAACAAGAGCTACTGTTAACAGTATCCTATGTCCTCTGAAATTTCTTGTTGCACGGCACGGAGACACATGCATAAATGTAAAGAAAGTAATCATGGAAACGTCATCACTTGCACAAATGTCATGTTGCCAACACCACGGATCTCCATTAGGAATGAGGAGTTTATCTTGAAGAGCTGAAGTGGGACGAGAATAATTTTTATTTCTTTTCATTCTCAGACTGACATTTCACCATTCTGGAAGAACAGTCTCGAAATTCAACCTTCCCTTCTAGGGCTTTAATAATCATAGACAAGGTTTGTTTCCATTTTGTTCAGAGGCTGGAGTGAGAAATGTTGAAATACCACATGAAAGACCTTGCCTATAGGGTTTCCAGCTGAGACTGGAGGCTGAAGTGCTGAAAACTCTCACAAGGGATCCAGGCTTCATGACATTTCCAGACAAGCCTTGTGGCCCTGGGGGACAGAGGTAAAGTTAAGGTGAGCTTCCGGAAGCTTGGTACACTCAGTCCCCTCAATTTTGACCCACTCAAAGAGTATTGATAGAGAGCTTTAGACATGTTTTCTTCATGATATTTTGTATTTGCTTCATTATTGTGAGGATTACTATGCTCTGAATAGGAAAAGAATGGCTATTTTTCCACTTAATGTCAAATGTTAACTACATTATGGAAAGTGCAGCTTCTTCTCCTTTTTTTTTTTTTTTAATGACCTCTCCTCAACAAGAGGCCTGTGGAAAATGAAGCGTTACCTATCTTAATAGGTTTCAATCTCCTGCACAGGCTGCTTCAGTGATATTTCAGAGTCTATTAAAAGGGACTCAAAATTGCACAGCAGGAAGGCACTGCCAAATATTTCCTTGAAGCTCTGTTTTCTAGATTATCAAAAAGAAAAATAGAAAAAATGTGCTATTAGTTTTTTGTTGTTGTTGCTCTGTTGATGTGAAAGATACTATTCCCTACTAACAAATTATTAGGATTACTGACAATGTATCCAAGTAATTAGCCATAAGAAATAAAGAAATGAGACTGAAATAGAGTCCTGATCATAAAAGTAGTCTTTAATTTAAAAAGTAAGGTATTATATTGTAACACTCTTTCCAGATACGTTAGTACCTTTTTAGAAAATCTAGACAATTATGCCTGAGTATCTTTATTTTGTTATTTTTATCTGCTAATACATACTTTTTTTTTTTAATTGAAGTATAGCTGATTTTTTTTAAATTAATTAATTTATTTTTTGGCTGTGTTGGGTCTTCGTTTCTGTGCAAGGGCTTTCTCTAGTTGCGGCCACTCTTCATCGTGGAATATTTTTGAAAGGAATAAAAGTCAGTTATTACTCATTTCAAATGGTTGACATCATTTTAAAATAATGTGATATGGAAAACATGAGCACATGATTTCTTTCATATTCAAAATCTGTTGGGCTCTATGTATCTTTGCATCATGAATATTTTTATTGATATCTGATGCACCATCATCTCCTATATGTTGACTTCATTATGTGCAAACCTCTTGGGAAAAACAGGATTTTCTTTTATCATGTATGTTTTGGATATGAAACAGAATTTATACATAAAATAATTTTTCTAATTAGTATTAGTCTTTGAGTGACAGTAAAAACACAGAGAGATGGTATAGATGCACATAAGCACTAATTTTCATATGAATATTAATTATAGAATCTTTAATCAACTCTTGCCTTTTGAAAGATTGTTTCTTTCCCAGAATATGTTGAGTTTATTTTACTTTAAAGCAGAGTCCTTATTTTGTTTTCCTGGCACTAAATTAAGCAGAATAAATATTACAATGTTTTAAACATATCCTCCTGTTCTTCGGGGAAAAAAATAATAAGTAAAAGGACAGAGAATAATGTCACAATTGTTTATATGCATATGCCTAATGATGACACAAAAATCTCTCCTTGTTTTAAACTTTCTTTATAGTCTTCCCAGAATTGTTGGTAACTGAGTGAGTTTTGGCAAACAGATATGCAAGACAAGTGGAAGTGGTTTACTGAGTAAGCTGGCGCAGGCAGAAAGCAAATTTATTTTTCTTATGACTTCACCTTTAACCCCACCCTCTTTATTCATTCTTTGCCCTCATACACCCTCACCACTCACAGCTCATTGGTGGAAATACTTATTATCATAGCCTTTCCTATTTGTATTATTTAACAAAATACCAGTACAGCTAGGGTGACCAGCAGTCCAGCTTTGCCCAAGACTGAGAGATTTTTCTGAGATGTAGGACTCTCAGTGCTAAAACCTGGAATGTCCCAAACAAACAGAGATGGTTTGTCACCCTAAGAGAACAGTGTGGAAATCATGTGACTCCAAGCCTCCTCAGATTAACTCAGAGTTAACTCTGCAGTGCAGCAGTCTCTTATTGTCAGATTTTGCACTGTTTCTCACCTTAGTTTTCTATCCCTCCATCCACACGCCCAAGGGTGCATTTGGCTGCTCCAGGTTTGATTTGAAAAGGGACAGAAAGGTCGGTGTACATTAGTACAGGTGAAATCTATCTCAGTAAGCTCAGAGAGGACCCCACCTTTTCTTATATCCTTGAAATCAATTCTACTACTTCCCTTCAACGTGTCAAGGCTTTGGGAGGAAGTGACATCGTCTTGCAATAACTTATTCTCATGATTAGGAGACACAGTGCAAATGAACTTTCTATCAGCCACAAGCTGTGCTGCTCTAATATGAGCCTTCTCTAAGACCTCCAAAATAGTGGATACCAGATTGAGATATATTGTTGAAACCATTGGAATTATTTCCTTGGCAAGTTTTAATCAATATTTTGAAAATTTTGTATTTCTTTGGGAAGAGGAGAGAGATAAGGATGATTGGGGAAAAAATATGAGTTCCCAGCTATAGTTCTTCTCTTACCAAACATGGGATAATCCTAGATAATGATTATACTGCCTCTCATTGGTTGAGAAAGAAATGTCAATAACTAATAAATAAAAGTAAACCTTTCCTTCTAGACCCATTATAAATCGCCTGCAGGGTTTGTCAGTTTTTTTGGATTAGCAGGAAACTCACCAACTATGGAAAGATTCATATTTTAAAATATTATGTAAACATCTATGCTTTACTCTCAGGATAAAAACTCCCTAGAAGGAAAAATAAAAAAGTCAAATTCTAGATTTCTAAGTCTTCTTATCTTTCCCTCCACTTTTACTCACTTTTCTTCTGAATTGTTTTAGGATTTTAGACTTCCTATTGATTGCTTAAGTCACTTTGCTTTTACAAATCCACAACATTTCCCAAAAGGGTCTGTATTTGTACTTGGATGTGAATCACTTTGAGAAGTCAAAACACTTCCTGTAAAGAGTGAGTGAAATCTAAGATGAATATTTACCTCTATCCATGCAATGGGAAAAGAAACAAAGCTATATCTCACTGGATTATATTGGCAGCATTTATACCTAAGGTGACTTCAACCCAGGTTTTGACTAGTTTCTCTATTTATATAAATAATTTTAAATCACTACAAAATATTTTCTGCTATAAGATTTTAAATCACACTTTATGAAAATAGACATTGTTTTGAAATAAGAGTGTATACACTCTTATTTTGATGCCATTTACTTCTAACTATTCGACTCTTATCATTCAATGTGAAGGTGTTCATCTTTGGTCAACAGAACTGCCCTATATCACCACCTGTAAAATAAGCCTGAGATAACTAGAGTGATCATTTATTTTTTTTTTCCTATAAACCAAGGCAGTTTTGAAATAAAAGGGAGCACTAAAATTATTTACAATCGAATAATTTTTTTAACATCTATTGACCAAAAATTTGTTTTAATATATTGGTAGATCTATTAAATCATCCTAATAAAATTTTAATTTGAGAAAAAATTCCAAGAATAATAGATATGTATGTATTTTGAAGAAAAACAAGAAACTTTTTATATGTATATTTCTATATAATATATATTTTATATATTTATATATTATAGGATTAATTATAAGAATTTTATTTATTATATTAATATTTTATTATATATTTACATTCTTTATATTGATTTTCTCAACTTTTAAAGATAGGCAAACCATTCCTCAGTTCTTATTTCTATACTTTAAATGTTGTCTTAGCTCTACCTTAGTTTCTTAGCCATTACAAAACATCTCAATGATAATTTTCTAATTTATGCATTTCAATATTATTTTATTATTTTAATGTTTTTATAAAATTTCCTGGAATTTTTTTCAAAATTGCACTTAATGTACAAAATATACATAGATACATAAACTCATATAAATACATACATTTCCAATTGATTCTTTTCTGTAGACCATAATATTTTTAATTCAGAAACTATTCACTCTATAGGTGCTAAGATACCTACTAAGCTAAGAGAAAATTTTGCTAGGTGGAGAATATTCTCCATTGTAAATTTTTATTTAAATTAAAAAATATTTCAGTTCAAGAGGTTACTTTCTTGCCTCCATTTAGAAGTTATTAATTCAACAATTATTTTTATAAGACAAAACTTGTGAAATGAGTTATCACTGTTTATTATTCTTTTGAAATCTTTGCCAACTATACCTACAGCAATATCAAAGGCCTTCTCAATTTTATTATAAAGACAGTCAAAAGAATTAGAAAACATGTATGTATGGTCTGAAATAGTTTTTGGCATTTTTATCAGCTTCATCACAAAAATTTTGTAGTTATTATTCTAAATTTGTATATGTAAAGTATTTTTTAAGTATGGAAAACTACAGTTTTAATTACTAGAATATCACAACTTCTCTGAACATAATTATATTATGTCTGAATGAAATCCAATTCTTAAATACATTTCTGCTCCAAAAATAGTTTTCTCATTTTCTAGAACTTTAAACTGAATTAAATATGCATATTGTCACTTCTAAACCAAATAATTTTATCATCTTTTGAACTTTTTAACCAAATTGCAACAGCATTCACAATAATGTTAGATGTTTTAACAAAGTGCATTTCAAAAAAATTAATTCCATTACATTAATAGAATTCAAAAACTTAACCATTATTAAATGTAACCAACTTTCTATTTAACTCATCTCACATAGTTACATAAAAATGGTATATTTAACTGTTTGCAAAGTTCTTCCACTAATGATCTAACACATTCACAAATACTGTATTGCTTTATTTTCTTGTGCAGTCACAGGAGAACTTGAAGTGGAAAATAACAGAGGTAGAAGAACAGTCTGTTGATCTAAATGAAATGTTAAGCTTCATAGGATGGTATGTAAATGTATTTTTTGTAATTATACACATAAAATAATTGTGTTTGTCATAGTCTCCTTTAAACAATGTATTAGTTATCTAGTGTTGTGTGACAAATTTTCTCAAAATTTAAGTTAAAACAACTCATTTCTGAGGGTCAGAAATCCAAGCACGGATTAACTGGGTGGTGATTCTGGCTCAGGGTCTCTCAGAGGTTGTAATCAAGCTGTTGGCAGAGGCTGCAACTATTTCAACACATTCATGGCTGGAGAATTTGCTACCAAGCTCACTTCCATGGTAACTGGCAGACCACAGTTCCTGGTCTGGCTGTTGGCCAGAAGCTTCAGTCTCTCTCCATGTGGGCCTTGTCATAACAGCTGTTTTCCCCAACAGCAAGAAGAGAGAGAGAGGAAGAAAGTGAGTAAGTACCCAAGATGCAAATCACATCTTTTCTAACCTAATGTTGAAAGTGACATGCCATCACTTCTGCCATTTGTCACACTGACCAACCGGTGTATGAAAAGGACTATATGTGAGTGAGAATCAGGAGGGAGAGATCACTGGGGTGGCCTTGGAGACTGGGTCCAAGAAACAGCTACTAATTTGTAAAGAAGATGAAAATGTGAATATTCTAGATTTCAAGTGATAATGCATATCACCACACTGTTCATGGATTAAGGGAAAGGTTGACTGACATTTACACGAAATACACATTCATCATCAGCTTTCTAGAGAAACAGAAATTCAATGCCAGATTTTTTCTCAAATGCTCATTTTTGTTTTCTTCAACTCATTTCAATCAAAAGAAGTTCTTTAGAAATAAAATAGGTACCACACAATGAAATAAATTACTGTAGATTGATGTCCTGTTGGAAAAGAAAAAAAAAAAAAGAAAACAAACAAACCAAAAAACAAACAAAAAAACCACTGATGCAGTTGTATTCAGACAACCCTCTATATCCTACAGCTGAACAGCTAAGACTGTATTTCCACCCGTGTATCAGAGAAACTAAGCTTATAATTGTCCATATTTACCACTGATGCATCCAATGGTGACCAAACTTGTGTATATTCCAGACCTAAGGGACCAGATGGGTTAACTCTCCATAGCTGCTGATTTCTGAGAGTACTAATTCTTTTATTCAAATGTTATACATCCTATCCTTCAAAAATGAGTTTTAGTATTTTGTGTGGGGAAAGAGCAGAGAAGAGAGAGATGGATGATCACTAATCATCTTTCAGCTTTAAACACCTGTTAAAGTGAGAACTCAATTCATTGCATCTGATTCTCATAAACTATTAATGGAGACTGTGAAAAATCTGGGAGTGCTACCAAAGCCATCTGTATTTATTGTAGTGTGATAGTAAGAAAAATGAAATAATGTAATAATAATGTTTTATATAAAAAATAACAAAACTCCAGAACAAATGCTAAACTGAATGGTATCCCAGACCAATAGAAATAAACCAAGATTGTCCTGATAAACTCAGTGTACCATCACTAGTCAACTTAATAGCTATATTTAGGCTAAGAAGTAAAGAGGAATGTAAGTACTATACCTATTATAGGGACAATATTTCCAAACATTTCATGGTAGTAAGAAATCTTGCACCAGTAATTTTCCTCGTAAACTCACTGTGATAAATTGGAAGTTGTAAGGCTGACAAAGAATTTGGGCTGTCAGAGACCTATTTTTAATATCAGTTTATTTTGAAAATACAAAGATATCATCCCTATTATACTATGTTTATCTCAAAAATAGAGATATTTTCATACCATGAGATGATACTGTTAATAAGGGTATAAATAATAGACAGGCGGACAGATGGTAAAACAATTTGAACAAACATCAAATAATAAATGGTTATTTTGGAACATGTTAATTATATACCTTTTTCTAAAACTTTAAAGAGTAGTTAATAAGCCTGGAGTCATTTTGAGTCATTTCCAAGAGCATTTTGATGCTTCTCCAAAGAAGAATTAAAAATCAAAAGATAAGGTTCCTCGTGTGGATGAGCTCTTCAGTCAGGAGACCTGAGATATACCCTCCCTCTGGTGTTACACCTTTATTCAGTCAAGAGATTACTGTATTTCCTCAACTTGGTGGTTCATGAGCTTTAAAAGTTAGCTTTTTTAAAAGTATCATTATAAAAATCTTTAAGCACAGAGAAAACCTATGTACCTGCTACTCAAATTAAACAAATGGAGAAATTCACTTCCCATCCCTAACTTTTCCCTTGGGAATTAGTGTGCTATGATCTTTTTCAATATTGCTAAATATTAAACATTGATCTCTAGTATATATTGTACCAATATATTGGTATTTCTAGAATATTTGTTTTTTCTACCAGTTTATTTAGTACAGGGTTGTATTAACTTGAATTTACCTGATATTAGAAAGTTGAGCATATCTTTGTATAGTGAAAAGCCTGCAGGCTTTTCAGTTCCAAGTCTTAGCAGTTCATGCCTTTACATGATTTTATTAATTTAAATCTTTTTCTTTATGTGTAGAGATGCCTTATTTGTTTTTTATAGCAATTATTTCACTCTTAAACATTTCCAATATCTTTTCCAAGTCTGTGTCTTGTTTTCTAATGTTGAGTACACTGACTTTTGTCATAAAGAACTCTGCAATTTTAATGTGGTTCAATATAGCAGTTCTTTCTTGCATGATTCGTACTTCATGTGTTTTAATTTTGAAATCCTTCTACTTTAAGGACATAAAAATATTCTAAAATCCCTCTACTTTAAGGAAATAAAAATATTCTATGTTATCTTCTGAAAATTCAAAATTTTATTTTCCACATTTATATCTTTACTTTGATATTTACTTTATCATATGAGTAAAAATTGACATTTTACCCTATGGTAAACAATTTCCCATATGTCACTTATTTTTCCCCCAGCTTTATTACAGTAATATTGACAAGGGCTCAGGAAGGTGTGGATTCTGTCTGGTCTCTGGATAAAGGGGACTGCCTCTAGGGCTTTTTCAATAGGATGATGCTGAGACAAGGGTCTCCTTCAGGGTCCATAGTTGGGTCCTCATACAGTGAACTTGTTATCAGGTGCACGGACAGGTGTGGCTTCCACCAGGTCCCTGGGAGGCCCCCTGCTGGGTCATTGGATAGGTTCCTGGGTGGGCAAGACTGTTCCTGGGTCACGCCACAGAAGTGCTGAAACTGAGTCCTAGCAGTGATTCAGGGTCCACAGTCCAACTGAGGTCTGGATCCCTGGTTCTGGAGGCAGGGAGGACATGTCTCCCACCAAGTCCCTGGGCAAACAAGGTTACTTTTTTACTATGGCTAGAGGAGGATGGTGCCAAGTATGGGAGTCCTTCAGCATCTTCAGGGATGCAGATCAGATTGTCTCTTGCCCAGACCCTGTGCCGGCAGGACTGCTTATGGACTATGGGTGAGAGAGGCTGAAGCCCAGTTACAGGACCATTTCCGAATATACAGTTGGACCAGTTTTGGTGAGCTTACCTTCAGGGTCTCCTGGACCATGGCTAAAAGGGACAGGAGCTGGGTCGCAGGCCACTTCAGGGTCCACAGCATGGAAATAGGTCCATGTGACTATTACCCAAGGCATGGGTGAGTGTGACTCCTCCCAAGTTCTTTCATGTGTGGTTCTGGTGACAGGACCCAAACCAAACAGAGCTGTAACTGAATCCTACCTGGATTACAAACCTCCTATCTGGATCCCAAAACTCCTATAAAGGTACTTTTGTCTGTGGATGGCTGCCAAATTATTATTGTTAAAGGGGTATTCTTTCTTATTCAGTGAAGACATCACTCCCCATACATCACTTATGGATTCATCCACCCTTTCCTTAGCTCTTTGTGTACATACAGGTATTAGTGTATTAGCACCTGCTCATATACTACTATCTGATATATGCTTGATTGTATTTCTGGCTTCTTTATTCTGTTTTGCTGTCTATCCTGAACTAATGCCATACTGTTTTAAGCATCATACATCATGATAAACTTTAAAATCTGGTAGATTGTGTCACATTGTTATTTTTTAAATGGTCTTTAGTAATCTTAGCCCTTTATTTTTCTACTTGGATTTTAGAATCAACTCAAGTACCATAGCAAGTCCCTGTTGGAATATTAATTGGAATATCACATTAAATTTATATGGTGATTCAGATAAAAGTGTTATATTTATAAATGTTGATAATTTTCATCTATAAACACAATGAGTTTCATTGATTACCTTATATAAAATTTTCATTTTTTTCAGAGAGGACTTGCAGTTCTTCTGTTAGATTTATTACTAGTTAATTTACAGATGTTTTCTCTTTGTGAAAAGAGCCTACTCTAAATCATGTTTTTTTTTTTTTTTAACATCTTTATTGGAGTATAATTGCTTTACAATGGTGTGTTAGTTTCTGCTTTATAACGAAGTGAATCAGCTATACATATACATATATCCCCATATCTCCTCCCTCTTGCCTCTCCCTCCCACCCTCCCTATCCACCCCTCTAGGTGGTCACAAAGCACAGAGCTGATCTCCCTGTGCTATGTGGCTGCTTCCCACTAGCTATCTATTTTACATTCAGTAGTGTATATATGCCTATGCCACTCTCTCACTTTGTCCCAATTTGTTTTAATTCAATTTGTTTTTATATATTGATTTTGTTACCAACAACCTTACTGAGCTATATTATTAGTCATATTTTTCTGTAGACGCTCACGGATGTTCAATGTTAATAATCTTGTCTTCTACTAATACTAGCAAAACTGTTTCTTTCCTGTTCAATCCTAATATTGATAACTTTTTCCCCCTTTTTCTTACTTCACTGACTAGAACTTTAAGTATAATGTTCATGTAGGGGAAATTGGATTTCTTCTCACTTTAATATAAATACTTTAAATATTTTACCAATAGTATAATGTTTGCCATATTGTTTTGATGTTGTTTTGATATATCTATCAAAACAATCTTATCTTTATCAGGTTAAAATGTTTCCTTGTATTACAATTTAAACCAGTATAAATGGCTCTTGAATTTTGTGAATGTGTTTCTCCATTGACAGCAATGATTTTTTAATCTTTCAGTGTTTTGTTACCATTACTGAGTTGTTTACTATTACTTAGCATTTTAGGATTTTCATATTGTGCTTGTGAATTATTGATGTCAAAATAATGTTAACCTCACAGAAATTTGAGGAGACATCCCTCTCTTTTTCATTCTTTGCAAGAATTTGGGCTTAGATAATTCTTTAAAAAATGTCCCTGTAAATCTTAGTTGGCTTATTATATCTCTGACACATTCAGCCTGGTATTTTCTATATATGTGTGTCCATTTTAAAAAATTTCATCAACAGTAATATTTTTCTGAATTGTCTAATCTACTGTTATCTAGAAATTTGCATCCAACGCAAACTCCTTGGTTGAATTCCCATATGATTTTGTGAAATTCTTTCAACAAATTTTAAGTAATAAATTCAGTTTTTATATATATGGAAATTGTTTTAATTTTACTTCCATTCTAGAATAATATTCTAGCTGAGTACTAAATTCTAGAGTCATATGATTATATTTTCTTACTATATCTATTATTGTAGATGAAAGTCAGCCATTCTTCCAATTATTGTCTCATTTTTAATCTCTTTATTTGCTTTATCAAGTGTCTTTTCAGTACTTTAAATATGCCATTTTGCAACTGAGGTGTCCTGATGTACTTCGGAAATTAACCCCTTATCCAATATGTTGTTTGGAAATAAATATTTTCTCCCATTCTGTAGGTTTCCTTTTTACTCTGTTGATTGTTTCCTTGCTATGCAGAAACTGTTTAATTTGATGTAATCCCATTTGTTTATTTTTACTTCTGTTGCCTGTGCTTTTTGTGTTATATCTGAGAGATCATCGCCAAGACCGATGTCAAGAAATGAGAATTTTCTTGTGCTTTCTTCTAGGGGTTTTACAGTTTCAAATCTTACATTCAAGCCTTTAAAACATTTTGAGTTGAGTTTTGTGTACAGGTAAGGTACGGGTCCAATTTTACTTTTTGTATGTGGGTATACAGTTTTCCCAAAACCATTTGTTGAAGAGACTGTCCTTTCCCTATTGCGTGCTCCTAGCACCTCCTCAAAGATCAGTTGACCATATATGCATCGGTGGGTTTTGGGGCTCTCTATTTGGTTTCATTCTGATTGCCAGCGTTACCGACTACATTTGCTGATAGATGATTAATATATATTTATTTGAAATCTGCTTTAGTCACCATCATTGTAAATTTATTGCCCCTCTCACTATGACATCTAACTTTCTGCGAATCTTGCATTTTCTCTTTCTTTGGATGCAGATGTGTGGTAATTAATATTTATATCAACACAATCTCAATATCTTTGGTATTATCAACTTGGAATGAAGATAATCAAAGAGATACCTGTAACAGTTAAAAATATCTGTGCGCTGAATCCTCTCTAGCCTGCCATTCTCTTGCTTGATTTTTCTGTCAACGTCTGGCCTTTCCTTGGCTTGGTCTTCTGATGACTCATGTTCTTAGAGTAATTAGATGTGTTCTCTCTAGCCAATGGCTCAGCTCTCTCTGGGGGGCTTTCAATTTGCTGTCTTGCTCTCAGTCTTGATGATGGGAGCTGGCATTTGGATCACCTTTTTTCTCTCTTAATCACCCTTTTTGGCTTGTCAATACTTTATTAAATAATTTCCTGTACACATGCCATTCTCTTACTCTCTCATCCTCTTATTGTTTCTACTCATATTGTGACTGTTTTGAGGTGACAAAAAACCTTTACAATGCCCCTGGTACTATAATGCTTTACTTAGGTGTATATTTTTATATTTTCACAGCTAACCTCCTACTCCTGCCCTTCCATCCTTTTAAACTCGTCTCCAGGACCATCTACAGAAACAAAAATGGATTAATGCAAATGATAAAACAAATCTGGTTAGTTCTGTGGCATCTGGGCATCACCTAGGTTTTTTTAGCAAGAACCTGCCTTAAAACCTATGTTTTCACAAAATAACTTTAGTGACAGTGAGGTGAATAAATTGTAGGTTAGAGAACCTCAAAGCATGGGAACTCAGGTGGTTGTTGGAGGTCACTAGAAGACAGATGATTATGACTTCACCTAGATCAGAGTTTAGAGAAGAAAGAATCAATTTGAAAAATGTGAAGGAGGTAATATTCTAATTTAGTGAGTGATTTCATGGGGAAGGGTAAAGGAAAGGAGAAATCAAGCTGCCTATCATTCATTCATGTTTCTAGTGTGAGTAATATGGGAAGTGGAATCAGGAGAGGAGGGGCAGATTTTAGTTTGGAAATGAATACTTTATTTATCTTTTGATTTTACAGTTTTTGATGGAATGACCCATATGGTAATCAGGTAGAAATGCCCAGCATACCATTATAATTATGAGCCTTCAGTTTATTCAAAGGATTATAGAGTGAAGAATTTTGAACTCATCTTCATATACATGGGAGAAAAGACTAGTTAATTCAAGGATTATACAGTGAGAGCCACAGATATAAGGTGTGACAATTTGTCAGTGCTTCTGTAGAAACAATGCTCTTACAGAATGTTATTTTATTATCAAACAACTAAGTGTATTAGTTGTTTTGTTCTATACCAAGCATTTTAGGTTAGTTTTAAAATAACTATCTATCTATCTATATGTATTTGACATATATGTATGTCAAATTCTACAAGTTTTTTGGGGATCTCACAATAATTTTCTATATGTCAGCATTTAAAGAAAAGCAAGGGCAGGTCATGAAATGATTATAACAAAACAAAGCTCCACAGTTACAAATAAAAACAAAAAGTACCTTACTTTTTGAAAAAAAGTCTTCAATTTCCCACCCTAAGTTGCATAACATTCAGCAGCAAAATGACAAACAAGAGAAAAAGAAGAGAGAAGAAACACATTCACAAAGAATTTGACCCAATAATTTTCTGTGATTGTTTATTTCTAAACAATATACTAGAAGAATTAATTATGTGAAGATTTGTAGGCAAGTAACAAACACCACTTTGCATTTTTGAACTATTAATTTGTTAACTATATATTCTATAGCCAAGTTCTTTGAAAAGAGTCATGTCTTCCTCTCCTGGAGAAGGAGCCTACTGTAAGGACCAAGTACTATATCTTCATACATATCAAAGGTCCTCTGCTGAAGAACATGAACTAGCAAGCTATGGTAAAGGGGTAAAGGTAGCGCTCAGGACTTTAGACCCTAAACCACACAAAGATGCATGGACTTCCTGCTGTCCTACTTTACAACATTCATTTCCATATTTCATGTGCTTCGTGTTCTTTGCAGCTATAATCTTCCAAATATGTGTGCTAAATGAATATATTTTGCTTCACTAGCAAAGACCTCTTTGCCAAAATGGAAAGAGCTTAATCATTTTCGAAGTCTGAAATGTCAGTTTTCTCCAAAGCTATGTCTTCATCTCTCTGTTTTTCTTATGCTCTCCAACTTCTCTATTTAGTTTAACTCTTGTACAGACCTGTCTAAGGCACTCCAGAATAATGCTTGGCACTTTGCAGACTCTAAGCATTTTTTAATAAATTAATAAATGAATGGATGCACTCTACCATTTTGAATGGGACCACTAAACACCTACTCTCTAAATACAGAAATCATTTTGTTTTTTTTAAGTTATTTTGATATTACTGTCAGTATTATTACTAAATTCTAAAGGCATATTTAAATAGATTATTTCATATCCATTAAACATATAGTTACCTGACTCTGTCTTCTCTAAGCCAATATTTTAAATATTTAATGATAAACTAAACATTACCATGATATTCTGTGTTTTAGATTTATTCAGTGAATTCCCATAGAACTATGAAGTGGGTATCATATTTATCTTCATTTTATGTATGAGGAAACTAAGTCTCAGATAACTTAAGTAACGTAGCTAGAATAAGAGACAAAAATTTAAACTCATATCTGAGAGCTCGTAACTGGTCATTTTCCGGGGAAGCCCATTCTACATGAGAATAATCCATTCAACACTCTAGCCTTACAATTCCTTGAACTTCTCCATGCCAGTATTCCACTCCAAAACTAGGCATTATTTCTTAGAAATGCTTCACATAAGAAATCAACACTACATATTTACCCATTGTGTCTTGTATTTCCAGCACTATCACACCCTTGTCTTCAACTCACCTGATCTGAGCTTTTGTAGACATTCTCCACACTTTGATCCCTTTTTCTTCTAATCTATCATCCTTTTCCTGTCTAACATATTTCCTAGTCAGCCTAAAGAACAAGGAGTGACTTTTTTTAGTTGGAAGAACAGAAACCCAATTAAAATTATTCAAGTAAAGATTAATTGATTGATCTTAGATTACATAGTACAGAAATTTACTGATTTTGAATGACAGGATCTAGGTGCTCAACTGAGTTTGAACATGGCTCAATGAGGGTGCTCAAGGATCTCATCCGAACACTGTCTTCTCGTTCTCCATCTTTTATTTCTACATCTCACCTTTTCTAGGTATATGAGTTCCTGGTGAAAAAAAAAAAAAAAATACAAATTTGTGTTCTCTAATCTCTGTAATTGCCTCAGCACCATTCATAACATTTTTCCCTTGGACATGGGATACTCCTTTTTTTATTTCCAAGCTAAAAAATTATTAGTCTCCTCTATTCCCTACCCAGTTTCTATCTGCCATATTCTCAGAAAATATCTTCAAACAACTTAGATCAATTTAAGGTCATCTAAAGTATGAATTCCTTTCATTTCTGACCACTCTCAAGTTTGAAGTTTTCTAAATGCATTCTTCCTTCCTCTCCTCCAGTCTCAGAGGTTGTGATGTATTACTGCTTGTTGTTCCATTTTCTGCAGTAGTCACCCATCCTTATCTTGTTACTCTTCTGTGTTCTCTGTTTTAAGGTTTGCTAATGGCTCCTTTCCTTCACTTTATATATATTCTCAAACTTAAAACAAAACAAAAAACAGTCACAACAAATTCCTCCCTTCACTATGCTACTGCTGTATCATGCGCCTTCCCTGATCAGGTGGGCTTTTGGAAAGTTAAGTCTTTGCTATCACTCTATGAGTCTTTGCTTCTCATTTCCTCTTCAGCTGATTGCATTATAGCTCTGCCTCTACTCTGTTGAAATTGTTTCGGCAGATATTGTTAATAGTGTCCTTATTGCCAAATTCAATTGATAAATTTTAGCCCTTATCTTACTGGAAGCATGAGCTGGTTATCTAATGCTTTTTTTTTTTTTTTTAATTACTTGGCCATCAGTAAACTTCTTTTACTTTCTTCCTACTTTTCTATTTCTTTCTGGTCTTCTTTATGAAAATTCCTAATTGTAGGTCTTTTCCAATGGTTTCATCCATTATTGTTTCATTCTAAATATGCTCCTTGGGAGAGCTTATGTATAGTTTGAGCCCTGATGATCCCCTTGAATTTTGCCTTTTTTACCCAATCATCGCTTTGCCTTCTTCCTTCAAGAATGCCCCACAAATACTTCAGATTCAACATATCCAAACTCACCATTTTTCCACATGACCTCACCAGTGTTGTTGCTCTCTTTCAAACAAATAAAGGTTATTGTTATAACCATTTTTATTATTACTGTTGTTATCATTATCATCACTTACTATGATATTTATATTTCTGGAATACCTTTTAATAATGAGCATACCACAATAACCACAAGTACGGGGTTACCATGATTGTGTTTCAGGGGATTGATACAGGCTAGAAACAAAAATTTTGGAGTTGTCAGGGATAGAAGTTATTTAAAATCATGAGAAAGGATGAAATAATCGAAAGAGTGTTATAAACTGAATTGTGTTCTTCTAAAATTTATATGTTAAAGCCCTAATCCTAGTACTTCAAAGTGTACTTTGACTGTATTTAGAGAAAGGACATTTACACAGGTGATTAACTTAAAATGAGGACTTTAGGGTAAGCTTTAATCCAATCTGATTGGTGTCCTTATAAGAAAAGACTAGGAGACCATAGAGAGACACCAAAGATGCACATACACAGAGGGATAACCATGCCAAGAAGCAGCAAGATTGTGGCTATCTGTAAGCCAAGGAAATGCCTCAGAGGAAACCAATTCTAACTGGCACCTTGAACTTGTACTCTTAGCCTTCAGAACTGTGAGGAAATATATTTTTGTTGTTTAAGCCACCCAGTCTGTGGTATTTTATGATGGCAGTAAGTGATGGCAGAGAAGAAAAAGGAAAGAAGAAAAATGAAAGAATGATCCTTTCCAATTAGGTTACAGTTTAAGGCATATTAGCAGTAAAATCTTCATTTACTTTATTTAGTAACATTTACTAAACTCCACTAAGTGGCAGGCGTTGTGAAAACACTGACGTAAAATAAGTTATGCTCTTTTTCTCAAAGCATTTTCAGTCTAGTTTAGAACGGAAACTAGAAATGATGATGATTATGATGATAATGATGATAAGGATGATGATGACGATGATGTCCTTAGAAAGCTGCATGAGGTTTGCTTACCAGTTGGAAAAAATGTATTAACACTATTTTTTAAAGTTATTGTGGTATGCTCATTATTAAAAGGTATTCCAGAAATATAAATATCATAGTAAGTGATTAAAAGTAAGTAAGTAAAAATTTTTGTTTCTAGCCTGTATCAATCCCCTGAAACACAATCATGGTAACCCCATACTTCTAGTGCTTTTGGAAGAATGCTTCAATTCATCAGTTCCTTTCTCATTCTCCATCTGGTCCACCAGCAAAACTCTTGACCCTTCCTTCAGAATACATCTAGATTCTGACCAGCACTTCTCATTACTTCCTTTATAATCACTGCACTATAATCAACCAATTCGCATTCCCTGTATTGTTGTAAATGCCTTCTATCTCCCCTTGACTTGAAGTTCTACCTATGCTCCACCTTTAACCTCCTATAGTCTTTCCATAACACAATAGCCAGAGTAACGCTTTTACAAACTAAATCGGATCATGTGACTTCCAATCAAAGATTTCCAGTAGCTGTCTATGTCGCTTAGGGTAAAAGCCAGCAGTGAAATGGACCGTGGGTCCCCACATGATTGCCCCATCCTCAGCCACTATGTCTTTGACTTACTATTCTTCTATGACTACATTGTTCATTCACTCTCCCCTTGCCACACAGACTTTGTTCCTTTCCTGCTACTACATCTGAATATTTCTATCTCAAGGACATTTCACTTGCAGTTCCTTCTGCCCTGGAGCACCTCTCACCATGGTGTCTGAATGGTTTATTTCCTAACCTTCTTGGGACCTTTACTCAAACACCCTCTTCTCAGTGAAGCCATCTGTGACTTCCACACTTACAATGACAGAACAATCCTTACCTCCCTCTCTCTACTCTCTTTCTTGTTCTACTTTCTCTCCAATGTACCTGGGGAAAATACTGTATATTTTAATAATGTGTCTTATGTCTCATCTGCTCCCACCCCAGCCACTGGAATCTGAGTTCTATAGGGGAAACAAGTTTTTTCTAATTTATTCACTGTTGTATCCCCAGGACCAACCCTTAAACACTGATGGTATGACTACATGTATATGAGGTCACATGTCCCTTCCACATTTTAGGTGTCTGCATGTGTAATGGTTTTTTGCAAGATATTGCCAATTATTTGAATAGAAATCCATTGAAGACAGAGAAAACAGTCTTTGGTTGAGAAATATCCAAAGAGCCATGGATTGCTTCAGTAATCTAACTTTGTTCGGCTTTTCCAGAATTTTGGTTTGTTTATTCATATTGTTTTGTATGTGTGTTTTTTTGTTTGTTTGCCTTTGTTATTTTTTTAGGAATGACAAGTAGTGTTTTCTGCAATGAACAGCCTGCTTGAGGTCAGAGAAAAAAAGTATCCGAATTCTCAAATCTTCTTTGTGCATGTTAGAGTTGAAAAGTAAACAGATATGCTTGTCAGCTCCAGCTATCACAAAAGACTGACTGCTTTCCTGAAAGCCAACAAGTACAGAAAAGTTAATAGAAAGTGAATTAATGGAACTTTTTTTCCACCATCTAGAAGAAAAAGAAAGGTTATATTTGTGGCCAGCAGCAATAAAAATATGTGAATTCCTGGGACTTTAGGTATTGTTACAGATATTCTAAAGATATTATTGTTTTGTATAGGCTAGGCTTTCCTTTTTATTAATGTTAACAAAGACAGATTTTTTCTGAGTTGTAATGCCAAAACGTAGATTAAATGTTCTGTAAATATTACATATAAATGATGACAATAGTAATATCTGATCAAGAATACACCAAATACTGTTACATTTCCTAGTTTTCAGAAAGAATAAAATATGATTATTCAAGGAAAAATGAACTTTAACTGGCATCTACATGGGTTGTCAATGTTGAAGTCTAATTACAAGCACGTATGTGTCACCACTGGCTTCTTTGGACCCAACTAGCAGAGTCTAGCTTACCTATCCCGTGGTTCTTGACGCCTCTGTCATATTTCTACTCATCTGAAAGCATCCACAGAAGAACTAAATTTAACCTTTGTGAAAAACAAGGGTCAGTTTAGTCCTCAGGTCAACAGGTCCCTTCTGTTGGGGAATAAGCTACACTGAAATCATGAGTGCCAGTCAATGAGCCCAGGCATGCAAGGTATTGCACATTACTTCCTGGTCTTAAATTAGCTTAATTTTTTGACTCTGAGCTTCCAACCTGCATTGGAGACATGAAAGGTAAATTTATGTTTCCTGAAGTTCTTGGGGTAGTGCGAATCTTCAATGTCCTGACATAGTGAGGAGGTACCTAGGAGTTCATTTCAGCCCTTAGTCATCCTTCTGCCTCAATTACCACAGAGATCTTAATGTCCCAGTGAGTGGTCCCTCAGGTCTGCTAGTTTTCCAGCTTCTGTGCCTCACGTGGAGCCTAGGAAACATTGACAAGCCTGAAACCAAGTAAATGCATCACTCTTGATTTTACTTCTAGCGAAAAGGCAGGGAGAGGGTGAGACAGAGTAACACAGATTTTTCTTGATTAGGAAACTTCTTCCTTCCGTCCTCTTCAAACTTCTTTTTAGCTCTTTACAGGACATTCAGCATAATCTCCTCAATGCCTTGAGGTCTGGGGAAAATTAGATGCTGTGAAGGGAATTTTCTGTGGACAACTTCTACTTTCCGTGTTGTTACAAACATTCCCTGGGGAAAGAAGGCATTAAAAACCTCCCCCCTGCTTGAATGAAAAGCAAAAGGGGAAAACAAGAAGAGAAAGAATACATATAAACACCTTTAAAATGTTATTGTCACTGATTTAATTATATTTGGAGTTTAAATCACTTAAAAAATAAAAAAGAGCAAAACATAAATAAATGAACGAGGTAAATGTTCATTTAAACGAGGTTTTAGGATTTCATCAGAAATAGTTGAGGGGAATAGGAGTACTTATTCTTAGAAAAAGAAAATGTTATACAGTTATCTTGATTTTTGTTGCTCTGGAGGAAAGAAATGAAGTGAGGCATGTTTCAGTTTAGCATGAAAAAAGGAGCATCAAAGTTTGATGAATATGGAGTCAGAAAAACTTGGATTTGTTCCCAGTTTCTCAACTTTGGGGCAAGTCAAATAATGTATGAGTCTTAATTTATTAATTTATAATTAATAAATTATTAATTAATAATTAACATATAATTATAATTAATAATTATTAATTTATTAATTTATAATTGATTTATTAAGACTGTCTGTCTGTCTCTCTCTCCTTCACATATTCAAGAAATGCTTATGTAGTACCTTCTCTGTTTCAGGATTCAAAGCACTGGTTCAGTTATTTGCGTCAATGACCAGAAAGGTCTAAATGTTTTGCTTTCATGGCACTTACTGTTTAGTGAGAGAGATAGAAATTAGTCAAACAGCAGTTTAACTCAATGTAGAATGATAACAGTAACAAAAGCTATAAAGGAATATTACATGGTGCTAGGAATGAGAGGAGACTAAGACATTCTGAAAAGTCTGGAGAATGCAATTGAGGGTAGGTCTGGGGAGGTTTTGACGTAGGAGTGGTGCCAGGTACCCAGACAAATGGAACAGATGTCATGGGTACAGTCCTTGAGTTGGGAAAGGAACCTGCCACCCTCAGGGAAGTGAACAAAGGTCAGTGAAGACAGAAAGCAAGAGGGAAAGGAGAGAGAGGCTGGGAAAAGAAGAAAGGCTCAAGCCACATAGAGGTTAAAAAATGTGACAATTTACCCTAACGCTAATAGTAAGCCAGCGTAGTTTAATTTGAGGCTATAGGATGAAGGCTTAATCAGATTTGTAAAATGTCTGTGAGGAGCCATATGGAGTTTTTTTTTAGCAATGAAATAACATTTGAAAGGGATTCAAAGGGCCATACCAAAGGCAGCTGTTTGTAACAATTACAACTTTCTATAAGCCATTGCCTTTTAAGGTAGATAATTTCTATACTTGTACATATTTAAGCAGAAATTAAATGGCCATCCATTTGGAATGTCTTTTGAGGTAGTTTTGCCTTGGGAGAGAGTTTGCAATTCTAGGGCTATGTTCTGTTTTTAGACTCCATGATTTTCCTTAGGGAAGTCCTGAGGAGAATCTTCCCATGAAAAAGTCTTGTATTGGGAACAAGTCTTTGTGGTTTCACAATAATACAAGAAGCCTCTACCATTTCGTCCCTCATTATCTGACAGAGTTGTTTGGGAGGAGTACATACTCTCACATTAGTGGAGAAAAACTAATGGGTAGAACAATTTTTATGGAGCCTCCTGAGGTTTTATGTATTGAAGGTCTAGAAGCGTAAGTTTTATCTGGGTGTATAATTCTTCAGAATGGCGGGTTACTACCTATTTATTTCCCACCTGCTTTTGTAAATAATGACTTTTTTAAAAAAGTGAAATGACACCAGAAATTATGACAGTTTTACAATCTTTATAATAACCTGAATTGAGGTCTCATATGCAAATTATCTAACAAAAGTAGTTTTCTTGCCCCTTAAATTTAGCTTGGATATGCAGGGATTATGTCGACACATGACAAGCTCATACATGTCATATTGTTTTATTTTGGCAGACATTGTTGGTGTCTCCTCAAACTCTCTGGGATTACTTTTATTGGTTAGATGTGGTTCCCATGCCCTAGCAACCATAGGTGTTTTGGCTAATGGCTCATTGATTGACATCTGCAACTTTCTCCAAAGAATTTCTTGTGGGCTATTTACTTTATCTCATGGGGAACATAAAACCTCTCCCTCTGCCTCAAAACAGGACAAACTCTGCCTTAGGTTTTATGCTTCAAAACTCCCTGGACAATCAGGCACAAAGCCAATTTCAACTAACACTACATTCATGTGTAAATTATTTTCCCTTCCTCTCCAGCTTCTTTTTCTCCTATAAGAGTTGTGCTTAAGGACTCCCCCTGAATAAATCATATACACAGGAATCCCAGCCTCAAGCTCTGCTTCTGGGGATCCCAAATTAAGACACATGGATATGTTACTCTGTAACCCCTGAGAATTCCCTTCTTACGTGAAGAAAAAGTGAGTAAGTATTTTTAAAAAATAATGTGAGCACTGAGGTAAATGGCATTAATTGTATAAATATATTCTATAAAGAAATTAAAGAAACATATATTCCTAACATTAAGAATGAAAGAAAATAATAATCTGATTAGAAAAAAAAAGTCTGCTTTTTCTGTTGATTGCTTCCTTTGCTGTACAGAAGCTTCTTATTTTTATGTAGTTCCATGTGTCTTGTTTTGCTTTTGTTGATTGTGCTTCTGGTGCCATATTCAATAAAAATCATTGCCTAGACCAATGTCACAAAACTTTTACCCTATGGTTTCCTCTAGGAGCTCTATAGAGTCAGGTCTTACGTTTAAATTTTTAAGCCATTTTGCATTGATTTTTATGTATGGCATAAACTAAGAATCCAATTTTATTCTTTTACACGGGGATATCCAGTTTTCTCAACACTATTTGTTGAAGAGACCAGTCTTTCCCCCATTATGTGTTCTTGGCGTCCTTGTTGAAGATCATGTAAACGTATATGCATAAGTTTATTTCTGGGCTTTCTATTCTTTTCCATTGCTCTATGTGTGTCTTTATGTCAGTACCATACTTCTTTAAACACAATAGTTTGTAATGTATTTTGAAAGCAAGAAGTGTGATGACTCCAGCTTTGTTCTTTCTCAGGATTGTTTTGGCTGTTGGGAGCCTTTAGTGGTACCATATGCATTTTAGGATAGTATTTTTTCTACTTCTATTTAAAATTGCCAGTGGGATTTTGACAGAAATCACATTAAATCTGCAGATTGCCTTGGGTAGTATGGACATTTTGATAATACTAATTTTTCCAGTTCATAAACACAGGATGTCTTTTTCTTTATTTGTGTCTCCTTTACTTTTTTTGATCAATGTTATATAGTTTTCAGTGCACAAATCTTTTACCTTTTTCCTTAAATTTATTCCTAAGTACTTTACTCTTTTTGATATTATTATAAATGAGATTGTTTCCTTAATTTCCTTTTTGGGTAGTTCATTGTTATGTATATAAACAAGATTGATTTTTGTATGTTGATTTTGTGTCTTGCAACTTTACTGAATCCTAACAGGATTTTTTTTTTTTTTTGAGTCTTTAGGGTTTTCTACTCACAAGGTCATATCATCAGCAAACATAAATAAAATTTCACATCTTTTTTGATTTGGATGCCTTTTTATTTCTTTGTCTTGTCTAATTGTTCTGGCTGGGATTTCCAGTACTATGTTGAATAGAAGAAACAATACAGAGTTTTTATCATGAATGATAAATTTTGTCAAATTCTCTTCCAAAAATTATAGGATTATGTGAATTTTTTTCTTTTTTAACTTAACATAATGGATTATATTAATTTAATATCTTTTTAGAATTCCCTTTTAATTTTGTTAGTGTTTTTTAGTATACTTGCTAAGGTTGCCATAACAAAGGACCATAAACTGGGAAACAATAAAAATAGAGGGGCTTCCCTTGTGGCGCAGTGGTTGGGAGTCCGCCTGCTAGTGCAGGGGACGCGGGTTTGAGCCCTGGTCCCGGGGGATCCCACGTGCCGCGGAGCGGCTGGGCCCGTGAGCCACGGTTGCTGGGCCTGCGCGTCTGGAGCCTGTGCTCCGCAACAAGAGAGGCCGCGATAGTGAGAGGCCTGCGCACTGCGATGAAGAGTGGCCCCTGCTTGCCGCGGCTGGAGAGGGCCCTCGCGCAGAGGCAAGGACCCAATGCAGCCATAAATAAATAAATAAATAAAATTAAAAAAAAAAAAAGAAATTTATTGTGTCACTGTTCTGAAGGGTAGAAGGCCAAAATCAAAGTGTAGGCAGAATTGGTTCCTTCGGAGTGCTGTGAGGGAAAAATCTGTTTCAGACCTCTCTTTGTGGCTTGTAGATGGTCATCTTTAACCTGTGTTTCTTCACATTATCTCCCCTTTAAGTGTGTCTGTGACCAAATTTCTCACTTTTATAAGGATACCAGTCATATTCAATTAGGGCTCAAAGTAAAAACCATATTTTAATTTTATTGCTTCTATAGAGACCCTTTCACCTCATTAGGTCACATTTTGAGGTACTCGGAATTAGAATGCCAACATACCGTTTTGAGGGGAACACAATTGCACTTTATATAAATTTCACTTAGTGATTGTTCTAGGTATTATATGTATATAGTCTATGGGTGTCATTATTAGTTTCAAGTGTGCAGCAAAGTGATTCAGTTATACATATACATGTATCTATTCTTTTTCAAATTCTTTTCCCATTTAGGTTATTACAGAATATTGAGCAGCATTCCCTGTGCTATACAGTAGGGCCTTGTTGGTTATCTATTTTAAATATAGCAGTGTGTACATGTCAATCCCAAACTCCCAATATGTTCCACTCCCCCACCCTTCCCCCTGGTAACCATAAGTTCATTCTCTAAGTCTGTGAGTCTGTTTCTGTTTTGTAAATAAGTTCATTTGTATCATTTTTTTTTTTTTTAGATTCTGCATATAAGCAATATCATATGATATTTGTCTTTCTCTATCTGACTTACTTCACTTAGTATGATAATCTCATCTCCAGGTCCATCCATTGCTGCAAATGACATTATTTCATTCTTTTTAATGGCTGAGTAATATTCCATTGTATATATGTACCACATCTTCTTTATCCATTCATCTGTTGATGGACATTTAGGCTGCTTCCATGTCTTGGCTATTGTAAACAGCATGGCAGTGAACATTAGGGTGCATGTATCCTTTCAAACCATATTTATCTCCAGATATATGCCCAGGAGTGGGATTGCTGGATCATATGGTAGCTCTATTTTTAGTTTCTTAAGGAACCTCCATACTGTTCTCCATAGTGGCTGTACCAATTTACATTCCCACCAACAGTGCAGGAGAGTTCTATGGGTTTCATTATTTTAGCAGATCAAGTAAAGTGTTGACACCTTACTGCACTTTGTATCCCTATACCCTCACCTGTTAATAATATAATTGTCTTAACTATTTCCTCTACATACATTTAGAACTTTATCAGTTTTATTGCTTTTGCTTCAACCCTCACATATAATTTAGAAAAACTGAGAAGAGAAGAAAGTCTATTGCATTTACCCATATTTTTGCTTATATGTTCTTCCTTCCTTCCAGGTATTCCAAGATTCTTTCTTTCATAAATTCCTTCTGTTTAAAAATCTTTCTTTAGCCATTTTTTATGAGTGCATCTGTTTGTGACAAATCTCTTATTTTTCCTTCTTCTAAGAATATCATGATTTCCTCCATCATTCCTGAAGGATATTCTCATGGGATATAGGATTATGGGTTGACAGGTTTTTCTTTCAGTACTGAAAAAAGTGCCATTTTTCTCTGGCCTACATGGTTTCTGATGAGAAATCCACTGTAATTTTAAATTGATTTTTCCTCTATAGATAAAATGTCTTTGTCTCTCACATTGCCTTTGTTTGTAATTTTTTACTTTTTTAGTTTTCCAAGTTTGACAATAATGTGTCTTCATGTGAATTTTTGGTGATATATGCTGTCTGTGGTTTGCTTAGCTTCTTGAATCTGTAGGCTTATGTCTTTTGCCAAATTTGGGAAGTTTTCTTTTCAATTATTACTTCTCTTCTTCTGGCTCTCTGATGACAAAAATGTTGGATCTTTTGTTCTAGTCCTATTGGTATCTGAGCTACTGTTAACTTTTTTCAGGCTATTTTATCTCTGTTGTTCAGATTGAGTAATTTCTATTGTTTCATATTCAAGTTCATTGCATTTCTTCTGTAGCCTTGATGCTGCTGTAGAGCCATTTGTTGACTTTTTAAAAAAAAATTATTTTGCTTGGATTTTTTTCATTCTAACACTTCTATTTTTATATCTTCTATTTTATCGATATTTGCTGAGACTTTCTCTTTGTTTGCTGAGACTTTCTAATTGTTTGCTGAGACTTTCTATTGCTTCATTTGTTTCAAGTGTGTTTGTACTTGTGCATTAACACATTTTTGTTTGGCTACTTTAAAATCTTTGTCAGAGAGTTCAGATATCTTTGTCTTTTCAATATTGGCATATATTAACTATCATTTTTCTTTCAGTTTGAGATCTTCTTTCTTCAGTTTGAGATCTTCCTGTTTCTTAGTATAGTGAGAAATATTTTTATTTAAATCTGGACATTTTGAATATTATGAGACTCTGGATCTTATTATGCTCTCCATTTTAGCTGGACTTTCTGATATTACTGTGGTGGGGCAAAAGAGGGTCACTACCATGTTACTGCCAGGTGTAAAGAGAAGTCCAGTCTCCCCCTTGGCCTCCATTGACACCTAAGGGGAATGGCTGCTTGATATTGCTGGTTCAGAGTAGAGGTTATGGCTTTCCACTGTACCTTCACTGATTGTTCCTGCTGGGATGGGTAGGAGTGCCTTGTCAATGCTCCCCTTGTGGTTGACTTGATAGCATGGTGAGATGAGGTGTTTGGCCTTGTTACCACTAGGCAATGGTGAAAATCCTGGCTCCTGACTTTACCTCTCTGACACCACCCTCAATGGTGGTGTTGGGGGATTTTGTTACAGCCAGGAAGGGTAGAAGTCCAGACCCCCTACATAGCTTTGGCTGACATGGGTGGAGGTGGGAGCCACACTTTTTTTCCATGGTGTTTTACTTGTAGAGTGGCTACTATATGAAAGTTTTATGTTTTGTTAGGTTGCTTCTTTCCTGTCATTCATTTAGAGAGAAAAGGATTTTTGAGGGATATATGTTACCTGTACCTGTTGGCATTTCCAGCTTGCCACCTTCATCTTCTCTAAGACTAAGATCTATAAGACATAAAGCAATCCCAAAGAACTCACCACCATGACATTCCTTGGCTACTGAGGTTTGTAGTCATTTTGGTTTCTTCTCTCTACACTTCAGAAGCTTATGTCTGTGTTACATTTAATGCCCATGGGTTTTAGTTTTTATCGTGAGGAGAATGGGAAAATAGGTTTTCTCTATCTTCATGGAAGCAAAAGTGATGAGAGCTGATATTTTAATAGAAATAATGGATCTCACACTTGTTAGAATGGTTGTTATCAAAAAAGACTAGAAATAACAAGTGTTGGCAAAGATGTCTCCACACTTGTGCACTGTTGGTGGCTATGTAAATTGATGCAGTCACTATAAAAAATAGTATAGAGATACCTCAAAAAGTAAAAGTAGAACTACCATATGATCCAGAAATTCCACCTCTGGGTATTTATCCAAAGAAAATAAAAACACTAACTTAAAAAGATATATGCACCCCAATGTTTATTGCGGCATTGCTTACCATAGCCAGGATATGGAAACTACTTAAGAGTTCATTGATGGATGAATGGATAAAGAAAGATACATATATATCTTACTGTACTGCTGGGCTTTATGGAGATGTTCACATTAAGAACGTTCTTTTGGCTGTATATTTATGATCTGTACATTTTTCTGTAGGTGTATTATACATTAATTGAAATAAAATGTGGAGGGCACATACTTGTACACCATTGTGATTTTGTGATACTAGAAGATGTTCTTTGCAAAAGAAGAATTTAGTGGTATAGACATTTTCTTCACTAAAATTATGAGAGTTTTTAAAAAATTTGTTGTGTTATTGTTATTATAACATAGTACTTTCTCAATATTAATCACTAGCAAAAGTGTCAAGAATATATACTTTGCAGGTCAGGGAACAGAGAGCCATGTTCTTTGTAACTTTAATGATTGTCTGGTAAACAGTCCTACATATTGTGGAAATTTAGTGGTCAGAGAGAGGTTATGTCTGAAATATTTTAATAACTAATTTTGATTAAAATAAAATAGACCAGTACAATTTTTGGTCATAGAATGTTAATAGGATTCATTGGCACTTTGAAACACTCCATAATGCTGTCATCGAAAAGCCCATTAATAGCATCAATGTATTGGGGTGACATGGAGAGCCAGGTAACTTTTTGGAGTCACTTTTTCCTTCTCTGCAGGAGGATACGGCATCAGTGCACAGGGAATATAGTATGGTTTGAATTAAGAAACCTAAATGCTGGGAAGAGAATCCAAATCTGAAACTTCCAAATGACAGCTTAGATACAGAGTGCCAAGTTTTATCCCTCTCATGTGCTACTGAAAGCCAAGAAAAACTAAAACTCAGCAAAGGGACTTTTCATGCTATCTGTAGTGATCCAGATCAAGAAATCTATTCAGGCTGGAGGCCATTAAACCAAGAGCCGCATGCTATGCCATGAATTGGCTCACCCCAGACTCTACCATAGCACACTCGGTATATATGTTAGATCAACTGGTGTGCTCCACCATCCTTGATTTGAAAAAAAGAGGCTAAGAGAAGAAGGTGCTAGTCTGACTTGTGATATTTATGGGATCATAATATTTTCATTAAATATGTGTGTGTAATTCAGTGAATGTGTTGACACTTGGAAACATCAAACTGCATTAAGGGATAAATTACAGGCTCGGTGTTGACTAAGATTGCCAATATTGCCAACATACCCAGATTATTTTGTTAAAAAATCAATAATGTGCCTGAGTAACTCCAAACATCTGGATATTTGTAAATAGGTACAGGAACAACCTCATATGTTGGCATCGTATACAATTGGTGACACTGACAGATTAATCCTAATCATTATTCCTTGGGAACATTGACCAAGAAAGTGTAATGTTACAATTTCATAACAATTTCTTGAATTTTTATTGTGCTTTATACTTTTTCAGAATATTTTCACATGCGCTGTTTTATTTGCCCTGTGTGAAACCATTTTCAATTAAGCAGAGCTTGTTTATTTGTTTGTTTTGAAAAGAGATGGATGGAATGTGGTTTAGCAGCTCCACCAGTGTCATAGCTGGTTACACACAGAGGAGAATCCATTTTTTTGAGAATCCATTTTAATTAAAATTTATTCACTTCTCTTTTCCACAACTCTAATACTGTGGAATTGAGCATAATGTATGACTGTTGTGAAATGCATAGATCTATTGAAATGGAAAACCCAGTAACATATCTTGATGTGTTCTCACCTCTCATGTATTAACAGACAGTCCTCTAGAGGTTTTTTGGGTTTTTTTTCATAATTGAGATTTTATTGGTTGTTTTTAGGATCAGTACACAGACATTTCAATTTGTACACTATTCTTAACACACATACCAAAAACCTAAAAGATCATGTAGTTGTGATTCTTTTCTGAACAGTTATTTCAGTAACTTTTCAGCTTAAAATTTGGAGGCAAATTGTCCTTAACAGGATATCAAGTACCAATATCTTCAAATATTGATATGCTGTTACATCATAAGTCCCCCTAATTCACAATTTAATATCATATACACTACATACTCAAATTGTCAATCGTTCATAGCACATTAACAAAGTTACTAGGAAAACTGGGCTACCACGAGCAAAGATGTTACAAAGTGCACAAAATTCTGACCAGGAGTGCCAAGACCAAGGAGTGAGTGGTTTGCTGTAGGAAACAATTCTACCAAAACAACATAGGAAGAGAAGTAATTTAAAGTGTTCAAGACATTAAATGCACAACTGACTCCAAACTGCTTTTAATATGCTAGGAGTGATCCATAGCACAACTAGATAGCAACATTTCTATAGACTAAGAATAAAGGAATTTTTGAGTAGTAGGAAGTCTACTAGTCACTTCTTGAGAAATAGAGACAAGCTCAGATAAGCTTTGTAATCTATTTGAAGCTACGTGGCAAGCTCAGAGCTGGTAGTGGAATTAGTTCAGTAACTAAAGCCAGCTATCTTTTCAGGATACTATGCATTAAATTCTTCAGTTGAAAACAAACAAAGAGAAAAAGAGAAAAATATCCTAGATACATAGAATGAGATGTCTCTTAGTCAGAAAATATTACAGACTATATTTGTGTTGACATTTTCCCAAGATTATTACAAACAAGTTTAGTCACATTTTGGAAAAGTTTTGCTCTTTTCTCTGGACAGCAGCCTTGCAACAGTAACATTCTTTTGCCCTTTCAAGTACAAGCTAAGACCAAAGGCACCTTATCCTAGAAATAACGTTTGTTGTAATAATTTGGGGACAAAATTTATTTATTTTTTTCCATGAATCTTACCTGAATCACTTCAGGCTCAATCATCCACCACGATGCTTATTTAATAAACTTTATACCTTTTCAATATATATAAAAATTTTCACTTAAAATGAAATACGTCCACGAGCTGTGAATTTGATTTTAGTGCATAAATAAGAAATGTATAAAGAAATATTTAAGTCTCAGAGTCAAGTTACTGTGAAGAGAAAAGTGTAAGAGTGAAAAGTGTTCTTGATTGCAAAGTAAAACTATATTTTATGGTACTTTATCAAAATTCTACTTGTAAATCAATGCTGTATTTTCAGTACATATTTTATTACTCCACATTTATAAATATATATATGTATATGTTTATACTCACTCCTCTACTCAGTTTAATTAGTTACTCTGATATTTATAGGTGAACATTATTAATCCAATACTAGCAACTGCATAATCTATAAAATGATATGACATGTTTTTAGGGCTATAAAATTAATCGATGTAAAATGAAAACATTTGTGTGGTTGAGTATGCATTTGTTAATCTAAGTGCAGCCAAAAACTTCAGTTTCTTCTCCCCTATTTTCCAAAGTGTATTGGTTCATTTTTCCATGTGAAAATTGGTACAGGAGAAGCCACACCCTGATTCTCCCTTCCTGATTAACCACAGTAAAAGAAGTTTTTCTACAGAATATCCGTAAGACTAGTTCAAGTGGAAGAAAATCATTTAGTTATTATAAAGTGACATTTTTCACCTTCCCAAGCATACTCATTTAAATACAATAGAATAATATATGTTTAATTTAAATGTGTTAATATTTTTAATTTATGTCCAGTTAAAGCCCTTTTTGTAAATGTTTTTGAAATTATTGGTTTTAGGTCTTAAAATTTAATTTTATAAATGAATTGATTTTTTTCAAAATGGAAAATCACAATATTTGCTGATTTTTGTCTGCATACTTACATATGCCTGTGTGTTTGTGTGTGTGTGTGTGTGTGTGTGTGTGTGTGTATATATATATTTATATTGTTTTTAAATGCACACAAGTTGTTGCTGTTGATATACAGGTGCATGGGTATAAACTAATGCTATTTTCCATGCTACCCTGCTTGATAGAACTAACATATTTAGCTAATTTCAACAACTTCAATTTCTGGCTATATTTTTATTTCTTTAAATTTAATATGTTTCTTTTTCTAGATTGTGATCTTAGCTCCATTCTTTTTTTTTACACTTGTACTTATTTACTAATTTCTCCCATAGCTCATAGGAGATTTATTAATTTACACATTTTATTTTAAGATAAAACAAGATTTTTACATTGATAATAAAAAGGAAGGCACTAAGTAAACCTGCTGTTTCTGTCACACATATTATATTACAGAACATGATATAATTTAAAACATTGCATCTAATATTATTCTGATAAAATATAGATCATGGACTTTGTAAGTGATTTGGACTTGTTGGTTAATGCTTCCCCGTATGTAGAATAGTTACTAATATCTAATTATCATTAAATCAATAGATGTTTTCATTCTTATTGACTGCTACACAAAGCAATTATTTAGATCTGTGGGTCTCTCCCACATGGGTCAACAGCTCTATTGGTGAACTTATTTTTTAGCATGGTAAGCCAGTGCTATATTCTTGTGTCTATCTATTTAAACATCACTTAATTTCCATCAGAAACTAGATTAACTGTATAGTTAGAAAAGTAAAAAAAAAAGAAAAGAAAAGTAAAGGAATTATTTCAATAGCATGTATCAGCATTTTTTGCTGCCGTTGTTCTTTGTCGGGAATAAGAAGTTGACGAATTTGGTGCAGATTAGATTTTGCTTCTTGTAGCGAAATAAAAACAAAAACAAAAAAACAGAGCAATGTACAGTTGATGGAACTGTCTGTGTATTTTTGTATTTTTGAATATTAGTTGTTTAAAGTTGTTTGTCAGCTTTTTTAACTGTCTTTTTTTTCCTCAAAATTTGTAAGGTACCAAGTTAGCATGTTAAAATTAGTAACAATAGAGCCAACGTCTGTCATTTTCCTTTTAATTTATTTACCCGTTGAATTTAACTGGACTCTTGAAATTCCCACTGGGCTTCTGGAAAGTGTAGGGGTAGAATCAGTAAACACTGAAGCAATTACCATGTAAGTATTGGGCCAACTATACTAAAATATGGATTACTTTGGTGGTTTCTATAACAGAGCATCCAATTTGCCATTTTGAATACATTAAAAATTAATAAGTAGAATTTGCGGTTTATCCATTGAAATGCTCTTAGTGATTCATTAGTGTGGATTCACCCACACTATTACAATACCTAAAATATAGAATAAAATATAGGAGAGTCCTATATCTGCATATACCTACAACAGATATTTAACACAGTTCATCATATTGTAACATTTGTTTGAGATCATTTTTGTTTCAACAAGTAAACAGCATTTAATATCCCAATCTTGTCTCTTCCTCTCAAGAGGTAAGCGTAACCCTAAAATTGGTGAAAGTCCTCACAATTCGTGTCTTTATAGGTACCCAGCTCCAAAGACAAATGTTTTTGTGCTTTAAATTACTTACAATTGAATTAATAATGCATATATCATTTTGTTCCTTGCTTTTTTCACTAAAAGTACAGTTTTTGAGATTTACACACATTTGGTATATATAGATCTAGTTAATTCATTTTAGAATTTCATTATATGACTATGTCATAATTTACATGTTCTCCAAATGAAGCATATTTACGTAATTACCAATTGTTCACTGATGATGCAAACATGCTATTAAAGGTGAACAATGTTTCTTAAGTATTTACTTGGAATTAAAATTTTTTGATGGTAGGATTTGTAAATCTTGGTTTTACCAGACTGAAAGCATGCACTCAATTTTCTGCTCAGATTAAGAAATAAAACACTCAAAATATTTCATTAATTCATGTTGGGTGAGAAGAGGCAGTAGATCATTTAAAATAAATCAATCATACAAAACTAAAAGCACTTCAAGAGCTTCAGTATGATCCACAGAGTCAGTATGCTGTATGAAAATCAGGACTCCCATTTGGAGGGACACCGTATGGAACCCAACACATGGAATCCATTTAACAGTAGATGATACCACCTATCTGACCCCCTGACCCCAGTTTCTTCTATTCCATCTCTCACTTGCTGCCAGGATTATCTTCAAAACAGAAAAATGATCATGCCAAGCCCTAGCTTAAAAACTGTTGATAGTTCTCCAATGCACCAATGTGTTTCTAACCTACAAGAGAAAATTAATCTCTGTTCCTTTACTTTTTCCACCCTCTTCTCTTTACTCTAAACTCCGCTCAAAGCTTTGAACGTTGAATTATTCATAAGGCCCTGTGTGAGACATGCTCTTTCACAACTTCCAGGTCTTTGGATGTATTCTTCCTCCTATCTGGAATGCACTCTTCTCTCTGTCCAGCAACTTCCTTCTCATCACGTAATGTAATGTCTGTAAGAGTAGCTCTGACATTGCCTTTTCTATGAGGGCTTCCTGGTAGCTCTCTGAAAGTAAAATTAATCTCTGTCATCTGTCATTCATATATATATATAGTAACATGTGACACATGTCTTTTTTAACCCTAAGATTCTGAGTTCCTAAGACAACTTATTTAACAAACCATAATTTTAAAACATTAAGAAACTGAGATTATATCTAATTTATCTCTGCAGATTAGAGGTGTTCAATAGATATGTGCTCAATTTATAGATGAAATCTACTGTTTAATATGTGTTTTATGTTAATTAAACACATATTTAGGGAAAATGTATGATGTGCTAGTTTGTGTTCTACCTGATGGAAATATAACTTTGAGCTACCCCCTGCCAAAAAAAAGAATTGAAGTATTTGAATCTGCCCCCCAAATTATTGCCTGTTGTTTGGGTCTCTGAATTATGGGCTGTCTTTGACCAGAGGACACAGTTAACCTAAGTGGTCTCTCCTGAAATTGAACTAATAACAAGCACCTCATTTGGACAGTGTTCTAAACCACCACAGTGAAAATATTTCCATGTGTAAGGTGTGAATGCATGAAATTTATGAAATGATGATCTAATTTACCTCCTGAACTCAAGGAGAATAGCTTGAATGGATAACATTTTGGGGGTAAGAGTAACCTCGGAATATTGGCTCCCAGCCATTGAAGATGGAACACTGCTCCAGCTATTAAATTTCACATCACGCTATAATTTAGTCTTGCCCTTTGCAAGATCTCCAAATACCACACAAACATATTTATGACAGCGGAGACTGCAGCTAACTTTCTCCAAGCTCTTGTACCATGTATCCTTCCACTCACAGAAAAAAAAAATTTTTTTTCAAACCATATTTCCTTGGACAGACTACAAAGACCTGATCACAGCTCCCTCATCATTTTTCTCTTTTTGAGAAATATAACTTTAAACTACTTTTGAATTATGTGAGGGGAGACAGTGTATATTTTCTGCTTTAAAAGCAATTTAAGGTGGAGTTATCTGGCACAAAGGCAATTCAAAAATAGCTGAAGCTTAAGAGTTGAAACTCCCCCTTGTCTGGTATATATATTGAGTAGAGTTATTAGCAATCAGAGCTGTTTTCAAATGCTCAGTACAAAATTTTAAGAGTGTTTAGGTTTATAAATACTTTGCAGGCAATTGAAGTGTCAAATCGAGGGTACTATTTGTTCAGTTAGAATTTCGAAGATGATGAGCTCTTGGGGTGCCATTTTCATTGTTTAAGTCTTTTCAAATTAAAAAAATAAAGGACAAATTAAATGCAAAAAAATTGAAATAAGAACATCTCGATGTTTCATGTGAAGTATCATTCTATTACCTTACTTGTGAAAATTAAAATGCACCACTTGGTGTGGGAAATATATTAGTGTAATATTAAGATCAAGAGCTTTGGTCTCGAAGCATTTGGTTCAAATCTTGTCCTCAACATTTTTACGTTTACTGTGAGCAAATTCCTTAATCTATGTTTACTCAGTTTACTTATCCATAAAATATATATATATGTCAGTTATCATACCTAACTTATTAGGTTGATGGAAGTGGTCCATCTTCATTGAGAATATCCCATATTTCCATCCCAAATTTAATTCATAGCTTTTTAGAAGATAAAATGCCTTTCACATTAGAAATGAGATTCACAGGGAAGATTGGAAATATTTTGAAAATATGTTTAAAGTTGCTGTATCTTTCATAAAGTAATAAATTAGCAATCAGGCTTTGAATTTATATACCACATAGATAAGCAATTCACAGCAAAATTCCATGCATAGAATTGTCACCCAAGTCCTGACTCAGAGACATTAATGTAACTCATGTGGGTAGCTCTACACACATTTTTAAGATGCAACGAGTTCTTCAGGGGCAAGGCAAAATTACTCTATGCAAATATCAAGGTGGCTGCATCCTGACAGATGGCATAAGAGAAAAAAAATAACGTTTAAAGTTCAGGTCATTTTTAAGAATGGGAAGCATGATGCTGTATCACTCTGGAAGTCATATTCATAAGATAAGGAAAATGAAGGTTAATTAGAATAAAAATCACACGTATACCTAGATGAAGGCAGCTGGACAGGTACTAGGTAAATGAATGGCTACATATGTAAATGGATGGAACTAAATGGATTACATGGACCTCCAATCAGAGAAGCTGCCAGACCCTTGAAGGGGGTCTAGATGATGTAGCTGAGACATATCTCCTGATGGCATACCTAAAATAGATTATTTAAGGAAACATGTTTATTAATACCTTCAATCAATTTAGATCTCCTTTAAGGTCTATATGGATAGAAGATCTGTAGAATGTTATTTTTTTTAATAGAAAAATAATTGGGAAAAATTTCAATAGCATGATTTCTATGTAAAAACATAAAATCATTTAAACTATGAGGTAGTGCTACCATTTAGACTTTTGTGTCATAAGTTAAAAGATCTGAAACTTGTTAAGACTTCAGCCCAGTTGTAAAGTGAACCTTGAGTTTAATATTACCCTTGTGTCAGCAGGGACAAAAAAAATAATGGGGATTTCCTTGAGGAACACTTTGTATATAACAGAGATGGCTAACATACCAAACTTATTTATTCTTCTTCTTGGACCACAGATAGACCACATTCTCCATTGGCACTTGCTCTTTCTTTGGCCATGTGCTTAAGTTTTGGGCAATGGAATATAAGTGGAACTGATAGACACTACTTCCCAAACTTTATTTGTAAGAAACATCCATACATAATTCTCCTTCTCCTATTTCTTCTGCTAATTTGATGTAGTTGAGATTAGGAAAACGTAAAGCAACAAGTTGAAGATAACTGAAGTATAGATGGAAGGGACCTGGAAAACAATGTGGGAGAGGCTCAAAAATCACTGAATCACTTCTGGAAGGAAAGTTTCCCTCCATCCATAGACACATATGCATGGGCACTCATGGACTCTATACAGTATATAAATAAAAGTTACCTTCATGGGAAATGATCTATCATGTTTGAGCCATCATGTATTTCTAGTTTGTATTACATGAGTTTTTATTTTATCTTTAGTGAGAATAATTTATATATGTTAAAATACACATCCAAATGTGTTTGAGAAATTTCCATCTGAGTTTTCTAATAAACTTTTCTAGTCAGCCACCTGTCCTCCTTAGAGGCAACCACTATTCCAAATAATGTATCCATAGATTAGTTACCCATATTTTAGAAATTCATAGAAATGGAGATATATAGCACCTATTCTTTTGGTGTGGCTTCTTTCATAAATATTCTGTCAGATTCATCAATGTTGTTGGTGTAGAAGCAGTACATTCTTTTTTATTAAGTTATATTCTATTTAATAAGTATATCACAATTTGCCTCTTCACTTTTGTGTTTATGAAAATGAACCTTTTGTTTGGGACCATTATAAACAAAGCTGCTATGAGCATTCTTGTACAGGTCTCTTTGTGAATACCTGTTTTCATTTCTCCTGGGTAAATACCTAGAAGTAGAATTTCTGGGTAGGAGGGAAAGTATGTATGTGACATTTTTAGGCAAAAAATTGCCAAACATTTATTTCAAATTTATTGTGTAATATTCAGCTTTCCCCAGTGATATATGCAGTTTCCATTTCCTCACCAAAACTTAGCATTAGTCTTTTTAATTTATCCATTCTCATAGGTAGAAAATGGTATCCCATTATTGTTTTAATTGCATTTTCCTCATGATTAATGATGCTGAACACCTTTTAAAGTGCTTAAGTGTTATTTTTTATGTAATGGTGATCTTATTTGTGAAGTGTCTCTTCAAATTATTGCTAATTTATTTTTATTGGGCTGTTTGTCTTTTTATTGAATTTTGGGTGTTCTTTATATAAGTTAAATATAAATTCAGTATCAGAAGGTGTATTGAAAATATCTTCTTCTACTATATGGCTCATCTCTTTTACCTCTTAAAGATGTCTTTTAATGAACAGAAAATTCTCACTTTAATGAAGTCCAGTTTATCAATTTGTATGGTTTTCATTCTTTGAGTCAAGAAAATTTTGCATTAATGCAAGACTGTCAATATATTTATCCTATAATTTCTTCTAGAAATTTATAGTTTAGGTTTTACAGTTAAGTTTATGTGCAATCTTAATTTGACTTTTATATATGGTGTAAGATAAAGTATGAGATTCTTTTTTATCGTCAAAGGATTATTCAGTTGTTACAGCATTATTTATTGAAAATAATTTCCATTTCATTTTTATTCCATTTCATTTTTTGATACCTCCTAAAGATCAATTTACCAGGTAAGTATGGTAACTTGGAATCTCTATTTTGTTTCTTTAATAAAATGCCAATGCTATAGTGTTTTATTTACTATGGTTTAAAATAAATCCTATTTTGGTTTTGGTACTCTTTTCAGTGATTGTTATTTTGCTATTCTATGTTCCTTATATTTCCAATAAATTAAGAATCAATTTGTCAATTTCCACAAAAAAATCTTCCTTTTATTTTAGATGAAGTTTTGTTGAATCTACAGATCAAATTTGGGAAAATTATTATCTTAACAATATGTCTTTCAATTTGCATTGTCTTATTTGATTTTTCTCTACACTGTTTTTGTAAAATTTTAACTATAATAGTCTTCATTCTTTTAATAAAATAACCCTTAAGTATTTTACACTTTTTGATGTTATAGTAAATGGTACTTTCAATTTTTTTCCAACTGCTCATTACTAGTTCCTAGGAAGATAATTTTTGTATGTTGACTTTATATCTGTGAACTTGTTAAAAGTCATTTATATGTTACAGTAGATTTTTGTGTATACCACTGAATTTTACTGTAAAATTCTGTGCATGAGGAGTCTGACTTTTCCTTTCCAATGTTTATACTTTTATTTTTCTTGCTTTTTACATTAGATATGTTCTCCTGTACAATACTGAATAGAAATAGTAAACGAAGAGATTCATACCTTGTTCCGAAACTTAGGGGAGATGGGTTCAGTGTTTCACCATTATGCATATTGTTAGCTCTTGGCTCTTTGCGGATGCATTTCAATAGATAGGCAAAAATGACTTTCCATTCCTAGCTTGCTGAAAGTATTCTTCATGAGTGTGTTGAATTTTCTCCGATGATTTTTATGCATCTCTTTGGGTGATCATGTAATTTCTCCTGATTTTTTTTATGTTAAACCATCTTTTCCTTCCTGGGATAAACTCTTCTTGTTCAGGATGTATTAGCTACTTATATATTGCGGGATTTGATTTGTTCATATTTTGTTAAGGATTTTGCATTTCTGTATACAAGAGATAGCAAATTTTTATTTTATTTTCTCATAATTTCCTTGTCAGATATTGATATGAAGTTGATTCTTGCCCCATAAAAAGCTCTCACCTGGCAAGATGGGACAATTTGATCATCCAAAAGCAAAAGATTATAAGGGATTAAAACACATTATATGTGAGTTCAAAAATCATCGATAAACTTTGGAGATAGGAAATATGATTTTTTTAAAAAAAGAAACAGAAATAAAACCTTAAACTGTCTTTTCTATATGAACTGTACCTCATGTGAGCATATAATTAAAGAGAGGAGATTTATCTTAAAAGAAGTATTCTAGCTAATAAGCAAAAGACATGAGAGAATTAACGTAACATTTTCAAACCCCCTAATGGATTTGTGTGTCTATCCGAAGTTCACCAGTGGCTGCTAACATCTCATAAAGAAGTTATCATACACACACATACACACTCAGTAAGTCACACAAAATACATAACATCAAATTTATGTACCTTATGGTGACTACTTGTGAAGTAGTTTTACCAAAATAAATTTGAACCTCAATTTGACCAAGGCTCTAATGTCACTCCCAATTTATAGAAAATACATGGAACAGGGAATGTTAAAAGATATTGAAGATATGCACTCAGCAGTATCCACACTGGGCAGTTATATAGGAATAACAATCTGGTTTCATCAACCAAAAAGAAAAAAAACAAAAAGTGTTAAAGTGTGACATTTATATTTAGAGAGGCTCAAGAGATATATCATTCATTGAAATACATAACCCTATTTTATGACCCAAATTACGATTACATAAACAATACATACATACACATATATAGATGCATGCAAAAATAATACACAAGTATATTGTTTATTTCTTCTTTTTAATATATTTGCAAATTTCCATAATTACTTAAAAATGATAAGAAAGTGGATGGAATAACTAGATAATGCATTCTTTCTAACATGATTAAATATGAATTCCATGGCACCATGGAATGAACTATGAACTATTTGTGTCAAACTTGCTGAATCTAATTTTAATCAAACCTTTGGCTACGGTTTCCAGTTTAAACCAAATGCCAAGTCTAGAGGAACAAATTGAGCAGTAATATGAGAGCACAATCAGACAAATCCAGAATGTGAAATTATTCTGGAAAACTAAAAGTAAGTCAGTGTGATGAAAAAGGGCAGGGGATCTGTTCTAAAGTAAAAGAGGCTAAAGACACAGCATCCAAATAAAATTTGTGTATATCATTTAGACACTGACTAGAATAATAAAATGGTGAAAAAGATGTGGGGTAGGAGCAACTGAGCATGGATGGCATGTATAATGATGATATTTAAAATGTTGCATTAATCTTGTTAGATATCATAATGGTATACTGATCATGTACGAATATATTCTACATGTAATTTTCTAACATGTAATATTTATTGGGTGTGATCACAATATTGAGGTCAATTAAGAAAATGTTATTTTTCAGAATTGTATTCTGAAGTATTTGGGAATGAGTTTTCTAGGAATAATTTTAAAATAACATTTCAGCAAAGAAAAAAATAAAATAAGCAAATATGACAAAATGATAATTCTTTAACCTCAGGTTGGGGTTTATTATGCCATCCTATCTACATTTATGGATGTTTCAAAAACTTTTTCATAATAAAAAGCTTCGCTATAAATTAATAATATTAATAAAATGCCTTAGCATCTTATCTACCATTAGTAGCATCCAGATCATTAATGTTCATTAAAAGTTACTATCTATTCCTTTACACTGATTTGGCAGTATATATTTACTAAGAAATATTTTGCTAACTACTCAGATTTATGAGTGGGTATGCATTCTTGAAAGTTGTAAAAAGGTATGATTCTTAGAATGTCATCTAATTTAATTCAGTCAACTTCCTAACAATCCTCAACCATTATGGATTGACTTTCAAAAATATCCAGGATTTAGAAATCACTTTTAAAGAAGAAAACAAAACTGTGTATTGATATCTACATATTATCATTGAATAATAGGTACCTCTTTTCATTCAATTATTGCTTATTCTTAATATAGACAATGAGAATCTTTTTCATTGTCAATTGATGGCTTTCCCAGAAAAGTTAGAAAGAAAATATCATAAAATTCAAGGCATCCTGATTCATGCAGTCATTACAGATACACTGTAAAATAAAGACATCTTGCTAAGATTTCTTGAAAAAGAAGGTAAAGTTACTGTGATTGCTTCATCTTTGATAGCAGAAAATCAGTATAATAAAGTACACATTTTATATCCACATATAAATGCATTAGATACATTCTGATCATTCCCCACATTCTTGCAAATTTCCCTAATGCAAGTTGTTTATGTTCCTCTATAAACAAATACTTTCCAGATAGCTAAGTTTTTTTTAAATTTAATTTTATTTTATTTTTTATACAGCAGGTTCTTATTAGTTATCTATTTTATGTATATTAGTGTATATATGTCAATCCCAGATAGTTAGGTTTTTTTACTTTATCACATAGTTAACTATAATCTTTTACATGCTATAAATTTGCACGCTATAAATTTGCGCCTAAATCATTCCTCATTTATAAAGCTCTAGTCACATTCAAAATTAATTGGAAACTTGATATCTCCCCTAAAGCTCATACCATATAAAGGTCAGTAAAGAGGTAACAATAATTATTGAAAAAAAAATAAGATATAAAGTGAGGATATTAGTAAACCACTTTATCTAGAGCTGTTTCATTACAGATATATTTTAAAACTGTAAGTTCAGAATAAATAAGTCTGATAATTTTTAAAAATCTCTAGATAGAGCAAGAAACAGGTAGGGTGCTTAATATGTGGTCTTCAACTACTCAGTTTTATTAATGGTGACAGCAATTTGGGGATTCAAATGAACACAAAATTACATAGAAAAGGAAAGCCATGGAGAGAGAAAATACATTCTTATTTGAAAGAAATCAACTTAGGTACAAATAAGTCAGCTTAGTTTCTTCTTACAAATTGTTCTTAATGGATTAAAATTTTAAATACAAGTTTTCCCATTTGTGCTGACCATGGGAATGTATCTATCATCTATAGCTAAGCATTGGGCTCCTTGAGTGTCACTGAGCCCTTACTTCTGGGTTCGTCTCCTGTAATGAACATATACTTTCTCTTCCAAAGCAGAACCGGGTTTAAGAGGGCAAAAGTGAACTTTAAACAATTGCACTGCTACAATAAGCATAAACGTGAACAACCCTGGGCAGATTGGAACATCTACTTACCCTCTGCATGACCCCTCTGTTCTGAATCATAGACGATCAATGTCTCATACAGCACAGTGGTTGGATCTCCAGTGCCAGAGGATGAGTGTGGGACATGGATCTTTACTCTAAAATCATCTGGATCCTAGGAAGTCTGTTAGATGCTCATCTAGTGTAGAATTTACCGGAGACACCGGAACCAAAGGTAGCTCAGTAGAGCACACAGATTCTTTAACTATCTCCTTGTTTTCAGGTTGCTTACATATCCCTAACCTCAACTAATCTTGCATTCTTAGGGTTATATACTTATTCCTGTTTCCATCTCCCCTTGTTCATTTTGAAGTCTTCTTCCCCAAATGAGAAGAAGCTGGCATCAGCACGAGTCTGTTCCCTGAATTCTCTTTTTAGATATGTATCCTCAAACATGATGATATATTTCAGAGAATGAATGGCATCAGCCTTCCTCCCTCTGATTTCTTGCTGATTACAGGAAGGTCTGTCTAAACCAAGATGTCGCATCTGGGAAGCTATTAGCCACATCTGTCTCTGAGCACTTGAAATTGTCTAGTGTAAATTGAGATGGAGTCAAAGTGTAAAATACACACTAGATATGCAAGGCTTGGTATGAAAACCATAATGTAAACATTTCATTAATAATTTTATATAGATTACATTTCAAAATGATATGTTAGATATATGTGGTTAAATAGAATATATTATTAAAATTCACTCATTTTTCTTACTTTTTAAATGGTTACTAGAAAATTTTAAATTACATATGCAATCACATTTTAGCTCATATTAATTTTCTGTTGGGCAGTTCAGGTAAAGATTTGCTCTACTTTGCCTTCTGTTGATTATGGAGTGCCTTGACTTTTTCTGTCTTTTATTTTACATCTCATTGCGTCAGACAACACTGAAGGAGATTATATTTTTCAGTCCACATTTTACTTTTTGCAGCCTATCAAAAAATGTTGCTATGCCAGGCACGGTGATATCCTGACAATCTAGAACCTCCTATAGTATCAATAAGACTTTCAAAACAGGACCCAGTGTTTCCTATGGTCCTGTCTACACACATTTTCAATAGGTTTTCAGCAGAGCCTAACACCCAGCACAGCCACAAGCAGTACCTTCTATTAGCATCGTGTATTATAAGATAGTCCAATGGCAGACTGTGTGATAAAGTTACACTTTTATATTAATTTGGGGAATGTATTTCATATACCCTGATTGCCATTAAACCAAACACCATTCTTTCTGATTGAAATTGTAAGATACACAGTACACCCACTACACACTTCTCTGCATAGATCACGTTAGCCAAAAAGCAATCTCTTATACTGTAGGATTTCTTCTTCCTTCTCACCACCTGTTATCATTGGCAAAGGAAGGATATTTCCCTGCTCTAAGAGAATACAACAGTTGTTACCTATTTATGGTCAGTAAGCGCATACAATTTTATATCTCATACCTTGTCTCCTATATGTTACAAAAGATATATATGTGTGTGTATTTGTGTTTTTATGTATATATGTGTATACATTTAAACTATGTTCTTTGCATCTACTGTTATCAATTAAAGTTATTCAATAAAAGGTTTCATGGTATTCCATACTTTGTGATGACCATTAGTAGATGTCAAAGATATAAATTATCATCAGAGGTAATCTGACAGTTACTTAATGTAACTACGTCTTTACTGAATATATTAATGCATGCTTCTCATACTATACACTCATAAGACTTAGGAAAAAATAAACCTCTGTCCTGATTTATGGAGGGAGAATTGACTTCTGAATTTACTATCCACCACCAATAAATAAAATGATTTTAAAACCTTGTTAATTCTTCACTCTGCTTACATTAGTTTTTGGTCAATTTAATCCATCCCAGGAAATACACTTGCATAAACATGGCTCAGAAGAAATGAATCATTGAAATTCATTCCCCCACAAAAAATGGAACTGTGCAGAGATGGCTCTGAATAACTACCCAACATTATCTTCCCCATGTAACTCATTTTTTGGTTTCATTGTCTGTCCCTAAGAAAGCTAAAAATATCATTTGGAAAATTGCTGATGGCCTGGAAGACAGGAAATCTCAAAATATGTTCTGAAGCTGAAATGCTGTATAACAATGGAGTGAACAAAAAGATGCAGACAGAATGAATCCGTATGTGGAGCTCATTCACCTACCCTTTTAAGCTATGTGACTCTTCTATGTGAATTGATTTCATATGTTTATGTGTTAAAATATTTATTAAGCAGGGAAATCTGGTTGGGATTTGGCACAAAGATGAATTAAACAGGTATTAAGCATCCTTTATGACCCAACACTCTAATATGTGTGACTCGAACTGTCCCCAAAATTGACAGCACAAAATAAGGTAAGTGTCACATGTGTGGTTCAAGGTGCTGAGGATTTCAGAAAGCGGGGACAGTTGAAAGTTATGAATTATCAGGACAAATTGTTTATTCCCCTTAGCAATGATAAATGAGAAGTGGGAACATTGATGGACACCATAAGATGTCATCCAGCGTTTCCAAATACGCTTACATAAACATGGAACAAAAACACTGTTTTTTTTTTTTTGCTTTCAATTCAACACTTTTTTCTCAGTTTTTAAAGTATTTAAATAAAGTGTGTTGTGACAGTTAGAGGTAACATATGTAGAGTGACTGCAGAAGCCTTTCTTCCAGTTGTTAGTTGTGCTTTTAAATCCTTACCACTGTGAACTATTTATTAGTAAACAGTAAAATATAACTTAAGCACACTTAGTAGATGATCTGCAAATATATGGTGCTTTTTTTTTTTTTTTTACAAGAAATACCACATACCCATATCAACAGAAATATTTATTATCTGGACATTTTTTGAGGTTACAATTAATTTCCCCACTATTTCCTTCAGAAACAACCTGAGGAGGTTAAAAGACATCATTTACAGAAATGACTCTTAATTCTGCTGCAATGAATTGCTATTTACAATTTATGAGGTCCCAACTGATTAGGGATGTGTTTGGAGAGGGAGCCAGAAGATAAAACTTTATGTAGCACAAGAGAGAGAACCAAATAATGCTTCTCCTTTTTACCAGTTGTTTTGGCATTAAGTGGACAGAATATCTACACCTAATATAGGCAGATGTATTTAACCTTTTTCCTTATTTTTTGTATACTCTTCCCGACCAGCTCTGTTGAATTGAATTCAATTCAGTGGGCAAAGATTCTTCAAAAGCTGAACCAATTACAGTCTCAGGAACTCAAATTGAAAGCATCTGATTAATCACAAAACAATAGAAATGTAGACTATGGTCAAATCGTAAGGATCAAAATAAAACCATATAGAATATTCACAGTGTGAAGAACCATGCAATCTGCCACTGAGGCTAGGAGATGACTGACAGATCATTTTACTGGAGACAATTCTTCTCAGTCTTTTTTGCAACCAGACTTTTAAACTGGGTTCCATAGCTTAATTAATCCAGGATCTGGCAAGTAAGTCCTTAGAAAAAGAAAAGTCAGCTGCAAAGAAAAAATAAAAAAAAAATCATTTAACTCTGAACTGTAGTTTGAATCATCAAAGAGAAGAACAGCAAAATTAGAACTGAGAATGCCTAATGTGGATTTTGGCTTTAGGGTTCCTCTTAATTTAGATCACAGACACAGAAGAACAATTATTCTATTTTTTGCTATGTTTTGTCTTCTCCTGGCCAAATCCCATTCTCATGTTTGACTATTAAAGTGAAAAGTACCAATGAAATGTAGGCAGAAGTGACATCCTTTTATAGGTCCTTCCTAGGTCCCTTGAGAAACTATTTCTCTTGTCAGAAGTTAAATTGTAAAAATGAACTCTGGAATATGGCAGGTAACACCATATGTTGAACATTTGATTACTTATAATGCCAAATCATTTGTGAGAAACTAAATTAAATGCAGGGTTATTTTCTCTCAAAAATATATTTAACCCATTGAGGACAAAATAAAAATACCACATTAAAAACGGGGTAAAATTTATGTGTGACTGTGTGAGTGTGTATGTATGTGTATGAAATGCTCATTTAAACAATATTAGTCTATTGTAAAAGCAGGTTTAGAGAAATTACCACTCCATTTTCTTTTGAAAATGACACAAAATAATATAACCTCTTAATTACATGGAAAATTGTGTATATGTCTAAACCCAAGTGCGATTTTATTTATGTTTAGTTTTTGTCAACAATCTCAAAAACTTATTGTATACAGGAATAGATGGGATACAAATGCAAAGTAAAATTATCGAAAGCTTTACGTATTCTACGTGTATCTCTAAATGGTAGTGCCATAGGACAGGCAGTGTGCTATATTAAATGTGCTGGGAACTAGACAGAAAGCGTTTGCTTGAGTTCTGATTTTATCATTAACCAGTAATGAGCCCGTAGGCAAATTTAATCACTGACATGGTTCCAGACTTTGAAAATAAAAAAATACTAGGCCATATAATCTCAAAAATACCTTTTCTCCCTGGATCCTCTGATCTATCAATACATTTCTGGTGCAATCCATTTTTTCTACAAACCCTTACGAGTACCTGCTACATTTTGTCCACTTTTCCTTCTAGGTGTAGGGAAAATAATCATAACTTCATCCAACAGCATCCCTGGTTTCATAGATAATAAACCAATGAGAATCTATGAAGTAATGGTGTGTGTTATGAAGAACACGAAGTGTGGTGCTATGCAAAACAATGTCTGGGTGTTACTCTAGATGAATTAATCAAGGAAGACCATTTAAAGGGTGATACTTAGAGTCAGAGCTGAAGGACAAGAACGAAGATCTGGGGGAAAATAAGCAGAGAATATACAAGTGCAAGAACTGAGAATTTAGAAGAAAAATGAGAAAACACCTTAGTGGCCCTGGAACCAGTGGACAAGAGGGGATTGGAGTGGCCAACAGAGGGCAAATCTTGGACTGCCCCACAAATCAGCATTCAGTGTGTGTATTTTCATCTTAGATGCCTGATAATGGCATGAGCTGATTGACATTTCTCAAAGATCACCCTGACTGCTGGCTGTGGCGGGGGGGATGGAAATCATTAAGAGAATTTCTTAGTTTGAATTCCTGAAAAAGAATACCATAAACTGAGTGACTTAAACAACAGCAATTCATTTTTCATAGTTCTGGAAACTGTGAAGTCTGAGATCAGGATGCCACCAGCTTGACCAGGTTATGGTAAGGACTCTCTTCCTGGTTTGTAGATGGTCATTTTTTGCTGCTTCCTAACATGGTGAGGAGCAGGGAGAGGGGAAGTAAACCCTCTAGTGCCCTTATAAAAGGACACTAATCCCATTCATGAGAGCTCCATCCTCATGACCTAATTATCTCCCAAAGGTTTCACCTCTTAACATCACATTGGAAGTTAGAATTTTAACATATGAATTTGGTTGGAGTGGAAGGCAGGGGGAGAGGGAGGCACAAAAATGTTCAGTCTATACAGAGAGGGAGAGTGGGAGACTTTTAGGCCAGTTAGTTACTCTTAGGATAAAAGCAAGAGCTGATTGGAGTGTTAATGGAATGAATGGATTTGACTTGAGAAATGTTTGGAATGAGGAGTTGGCAGGAATTGCTGTGATTGTTTGGTTTAGGGGTGAGGGAGAAATCAAGGATAGATTTCCAGGTTTTAGGCTTGAACAATTAAATGAGATGGTGTTATTTGCTTTACTGGGGAAGAGTAAAAGAGAGACAGGGCATTTGGAGGGTGTATCAAGAGTTCTCTTCTAAACTGATTGATTGAGATGCTTTCAGACATCCAGGTGCAGATAGGTAAGTCAGTAGCTAAGGAGATTTGAGCTGATGATAGAGGTTTGGGAATAATAGCTTATTGAGGACCCTAAAAACCACGAGACTGAATAGTAATTAATCACTAGCAATAGATTTTCCACAAAGACTAGGGTAATGTGAATGGTTTAATGAGAACTTAGGTTTGTATGTTTTCAGAAGAGGCTAGCATAACCACCTTGAGGGATGTACCTCAGGCAAGATCTGGTGATATATCTGCATTTTGGTAACTGATTCCTTTCTCAGGGAAATACACACCAATAAGTGCATGTAGACTAAAATATGAAGCCAAAATCATAATTTATTAACTCATATTTGTGGCCATATGGAACAGGTACTTTTAAAGCAAAAGTAACCTGCTATTTTCATTATAGGAATGTCTACAGATGAGATCAAATTTTGCTCAGGACCCTTCTTATGCTAATCCTTTAATGCCTGTGTTCTCATGCCAATCTCACTATAATTAGAATTTCCTACAGTGAAAGGAATGTGTTGTTTATGGTAATAGAATTAACTTAAGGTAGTCTTCCTCTCTCCAGGAATGGTTTACCAATAGCACCATAAATACTTTGATGAAGGTTTTCTTTCTTGGAGAACCTTTGAATTATACTTGAATGGATGTTACTGATATTTATCTGTGCAAATCATACTTTAAGGCTCCTTTTCCTGACCAATCCCTTTTTTCTTATTGACACATTCTTTCTCTGTATGTGTTAATGTACTCAGTGAGATTTCCTCAGTATTCTCAACAATTCCTTTACTTTAAGTGCATTTGCATACATCTAAATTGTGTATTGACTTAATATCCGAGCTTCCTGTTAGTAATGCTGTATTTCTTTGGTGCAAGTTCTTGGGGTAAACCTATAGGTGCCTTGTAAGATTACGAATCACTGAAGAAAATTTTAGTAGTGCTTACTTGGCTGTATTTATTGAAATAACCACAAAGACTACAATTTTCCTCCACAATATGAATGGAAGAAAAATAAAATATGTTCATGATAAATTTGAATTATCCATATACTCAATTAACCATATTTTCATCAACCTCAATATGTCAGGAAAACATGATACTTTTATGGTAGTTTATTTCTTTAATTTCAGAACTCAGATGACATTATTTAAAAGTTCATTTCTTCCAATCTGAGAACTCAGAAGAAATTATTTTAAAGTAATTGCAATTCATCTAACAATTTACAGATTACATTTGAAACTCCAACCAATTCTGCTGTGTGTGAAATTTACTGGTTACTAAATATTAAGCCAGGACTTAGAAACTCCTGTCTCCTAACATTCAATCTTATAATATTGATAGCCAAGATTTCTTGGGTCTCTTCTATGAGGCAGGTACTTTGCTAGATGCTTTATGAGAAATATCTCATTTAATCAGCACACAAATCTATAAGGTAGGTCATTGTGTTCTCTTCCTTATATGGAAGAAAAATTGAAGAATTTAGGGGAAAAAAATACTCTGCCTAAGTCTTCAGAGCTATGAAGAGATGGCACAGGATTTGCACCAAGGGAGTCTGAGTTCAGAGTTCAAAGCCCCTAAACCATAATGATCAATTATGGATCCTTTAACACTCTGAGTGTTTTTCATGTTCATGACACCTCAGAAACATGGTCATTTCTCTGAAGTTTATTTTTTTCTTTAACTTCCTATATAATTGTCCATTTTCATTTGTAACACTGACATTATATATATTATCATGTGAAGGAATAGTGATAGAGCTCTTAATAAAATGATTTACAGCTAGGCATTCAAGTTTGCAAATGGGGTCCCATAATCAGTCCTGAATTATTATTAGATTTATATAATATTACCCAGAATATACAGTGAAATTTACAACCTGACCCACATATTCTTTAGATATGCTGCTCATTAGCGGAAACAATGATATGCTAATAAAGCCAAGAGAAAATGAGTTCTGGGAATTACTTTCTAATTTTGTTTGATTCCAGAAAGGTTTAACTTCAACCTATTGGGTGGGCTAAACTCTTCGTTCAGTTTTTTCTGTAAGGTGGCTCTAGTAGCACTTAGTTGTCTTTAACTTCATTCAAAACAATTTCGTTAGATTATACGTGACAACTCTCATATCAGTGTGCATTTAAAATAAGACTTATCAAAATTGGTGAATTTTTGTGTTGCGACTTTAATATTGAAGATGGAAGAAAAAAGGCAACATTTTCGGCCTATTATGGTTTATTATTTCAAGAAAGGTAAAAACGCAACTGAAATGCAAAAAAATGATTTGTGCAGTATATGGAGAAGGTGCTGTGACTGATTGAATGTGTCAAAAGTGGTTTGCGAAGTTTTGTGCTGGAGATTTCTTGCTGGATGATGCTCTATGTTCAGATAGACCAGTTGAAGTTGGTAACGATCAAATTGAAACAATAATTGAGAACAATCAACGTTATACTACATGGGAGATGGCCAACATACTCAAAATATCCAAATCAAGGGCAGAAAATCATTTGCACCAGCTTGGTTATGTTAATTGCCTTGATGTTTGGGTTCCATGTAAGTTAAGTGAAAAAAACCTTCTTGACCATATTTCCGCATGTGATTCTCTACTGAAACGTGAGGAAAACGTTCCGTTTTTAAAACAAATTGTGACAGATGATGAAAAGTAGATACTGTACAATAATGTGGAACAGAAGAGATCGTGGGGCAAGTGAAATGAACCACTACCAGCCACACCAAAGGCTGGTCTTCATCCAAAGAAGGTGATGTTGTGTATATGGTGGGATTGGAAGGGAGTCCTTTATTATGAGCTCCTTCCGGAAAACCAAACGATTAATTCCAACAAGTACTGCTCCCAATTAGACCAACTGAAAGTGGCACTCAACGAAAAACCTTCAGAATTAGTCAACAGAAAGCGCATAATCTTCTATCAGGATAACACAAGACCGCATGTTTCTTTGATGACCAGGCAAAAACTGTTACAGCTTGACTGGGAAGTTCTGATTCATCCACCATATTCACCAGACATTGCACCTTTGGATTTTCATTTATTTCAGTCTTTACAAAATTCTCTTAATGGACAAAATTTCAATTCCCTGGAAAACTGTAAAAGGCACCTGGAACAGTTCTTTGCTCAAAAAGATAAAAAGTTTTGGGATGATGGAATTATGAAGTTGCCTGAAAAATGTCAGAAGGTAGTGGAACAAAAGGGTGAATACATTGTTCAATAAAATTCTTGGTGAAAATGAAAAATTGTGTCTTTTATTTTTACTTTAAAAACCGAAGGCACTTTTTGGCCCACCCAATACCTTCATTTTTGTCCTTCCTTTTAGAAAAACAGCACCAAACATGAATCTTACAATGAGCCTATATCATTATCTTCTCATGTAAAAAATAGCAACATATATAAATGTGTTCAAGTTGTTTGTTTTTCCCAATAATTGTTATAATAAATGGCACCTATTTTTTTGTTATATCATATATACTCATCAGCATTTCATTTACAAAGGAAGACACTTCATTAATTCTTATTTAACATTTATTCATCCAGACTATGCCCTCAGTATAATACATAATAACCTCAGAAGGCTGGGTAGTACGTTATGTCTGGTGCTTTCTCTGAGACCTGTAGAAATACTGGAATCCCTAGCCATGGAGGTTAATTGCTGATGCTACTCGCCACCATTTTTTTCTAATAAGTTGAAAGCAGATTTTACTTGCTTTAACCATTACTAGGACTCCAGAAGACATTTACAGTGCTGCTATTCTGGTCTTTCTCTCAATCTCTCTCCTCTTCTTTTTCCCTGTTCATAGTCCCCTCTGCCAAGCAACATGAGGCAAATTTCATAAAGCAAAACTAGAATTTTCCTCTGAGACATCACCGAGTGCTTTTACAAAAGTTTTCTTCTCTGGTATCTATAGAGTGATTTACTGCCTTGGATACCATTCTCTGCAATTTGGCAAAGTCTTCCATTAAGGGTTTCTATCCTACTATTGTGAAGTCCTACTATTCTGTCTGAAAGTCCTCCTGACTTTTGTCCTCTTGGTGTGTAGCAGAGAAATTTCTGGTAATTAAAAGTTCTCAAGTCAAGGATGGTAGTAAAATCCTTTTCTGTAGCAGAGGCAGTACGATATGCTCATCAAATCCTCTTTCCAAACACCACCTAACAACTACAGAGCATGCCTCAGCCATTTTTGTATGAAATGATTCCACACTTACCAAACCACTGGTCGTTGGACCAGTCATCAACACAATACGGTGTTATCTGTTCAGAAATTAGGTATGGGCAGAGCAACTTCAGGTAACTGACCACTAAGTACACAGAGGGTCAAGGAGAACTAAATTGATAATAAAGTTCTACATTCCATCATCAATCTCTACATTAAGTTACATAGTGTGTTATTTTTCTACACACCAATGTGATTATATAAAAAATGAGGTCAAACTAGATGCTACCGAGTTCCTTGCTTGAGTTTCTATGAGTTAATTTTTGGTTGTGTTTACTGGCTTTAGATTATCTTTTCTAGATACTATTTATTGAGCCTCAAAATCCAGACTGGGAACTCTTTCTCTCTGCTCCCAATGGTACCTTGTATATAGCTGTATTGTATCTATTGCCATACAGTATTGTAATTATCTGTCTACATGTGAAATGACACTACTAACCTCGAAGTTCACTGAGACCAAGAACTTTGGAGTCTAGCACATAGAGGAATATTATTTTTGAGTAAATAATTAATCTCTTAGCGATTATATATGCAAAAAGCTTGGGCTCCTAAACATAATTTACAACAAAATGACAGATAATTCTGTTTTAACCAGAATTCTCTCTTGTCTCTGAAATGTCTGCAATGTGCTGCAAGATTACAAGACCTTTACCAAAAGCAGATGTTGTGAAGCTGGATGAAGCCATCGTTCAGACATGTGGCATGTCCGAAACTCTGTCAATTTTTGGCAACTGGGACCATATGTCTGCTCTGATATCTCGATTCAGAGACATAGACTATTTTCAGCAGGGATGTATTATAAATATTTTATTTAAATCTCAAAATTACAAAGAATATCTGAAGTTATATTTGGGGTCTAACATGGATAACTACCAATTCTATTATTCTATTTTTAGCTCTTATCAGATTGGCAAATAGCATGTATTAGATCATATTAAGCTTTATTTAATATTATGAAAGCTATTTTATGTTTCATGTAGCTATCATATAATTTTGGCTGGTAAAGTATGTTAAATTTTGGGATACTATTATTAGTGTTTTCAAATCATATCTGAAGCCATACCTTTAAATTTCAACTGGGGCCAATGTAGGCTAATTAAAAAGCATAATGTGGTTTGACTAGTCACTTCATTTTTCTTAAACAATTGTATTCATGACTAAATGGTAGTCATGACTAAATGAATATAACTGTTTAAGCAAAATGCTGTCAAACCAATACTTCATGATTACACTGAGGAAACACCAGAATTTGGGAAAATATTCCCAGTTTTGCCTCTCTCTATATATATCTATGCACATAAATATATCAAAATAAATATTTTATCATGTAAATATTCTATACAATGAAAGAGCAGACAAATAGAGTAATCATTCTAAGGATGTACAAAATCCTGACAAAACACAATTAAATTTCTTACTATTGACATTAGAGGTGGCAAATCCACCCAGTGAGAGGCAGCAGTAGTGTCCATCAGTCATTGAGATAGTCTACAACCAGGAAATAGACAAAGGTGTGACTACTGAACAGCTTGGCAAATGATAAGAATGAGGGGCAGACCCATGGGCACAATTCCATGAGAAAAGAGTAAGGTCAGGAAGTTTTGTGAGGCAGTAGGGAGACTTGGAGACATGTTGGACAAAGTATTAAGGAGTTCAAATAAGTTCTTGAGAAAATGATTAATCATTAAACTGCTTTCATTTCACCTTTTCTGCAGAGTACTGTTTTCTTCTACCTTTCTACACTTTTTTTCTGACTCCTTTTTCTACTTCTAATACCATGTCCATTTTCATCACAGAAGTTCTTGAATTCAGAGTAGTAAGGTTATCTTCTCAACTCTATGATTCCAAACTCCTCAAAACTGATGTTCTCTTTTTATAAAATAATAAATGGTGTCTATGATAAGCATTTGAACAAACCACTAGATGTGATTTATTTATCATTCAGCTAAAACCCATCTTACATGTTTCTACAAAGCGTATCTTAAAATGGAAATCTTGTAAGGGAGATGCTTTCCTGAATCCATTTCTGCCTTCTAGTATCCAGTTCAATGTAGACATTTAATGGCATTGATTGGAAAAATACAGAAGGATCTAGAATAAAATCATAAATCTAGAATCAAAAGCACAAAATGTTTTGGATCCCTAACATAAAATGTTTTGATTTATTGCATTCTATCATAGCATTTTGACCAAAACCCTAGAATCTGAGAGGTCTTTGCAAAAGTACTCGAATTGTAAGCAACACAGTTGAAACCTGATGTTCCTTACCACCAGAAGAATGGTGCAACAAGCTTTTATTAGAATAGAACAAGCATCATCTAATCTGTCCTGTATATCATGTAGTTCTTCTTTGATTATAGACAAAAATACGTTGTAAGTAGTCACCCATCTTTCTACTCATGGTGATTAATTTTGTTACATAGAAGCTGTCTTACAATTATTTTCTGAAAAGTCAACTGAAAGATAGGGATAAAACTTTGTATGGTAGTGATCACTAAATCATTCATAATCAATAATAATTACATGACACATTTAATATTTATTTTCTAGTATATAGATACTCCTTCCCCCCAATTCAGTCTCCTATTACCTCTGGGAAATCCAATAGGCAGCTATCTCAGAAATTAAGTAAAGCAAGAGGGAGAGGAGGAGAGAAGATGGCGGAAGAGTAAGACGCGGAGATCACCTTCCTTCCCAAAGATACAGTAGAAATACATCTACACGTGGAACTGCTCCTACAGAACACCCACTGAACGCTGGCAGAAAACGTCCGACCTCCAAAAAGGCAAGAAACTCCCCCCGTACTTGGGTAGGGCAAAAGAAAAAAGAAATAACAGAGACAAAAGAATAGGGACGGCACCTGCACCAGTGGGAGGGAGCTGTGAAGGAGGAAAGATTTCCACACACTAGGAAGCCCCTTCGCGGGCAGAGACTGCGGGTGGCAGAGGGGGGAAGCTTCGGAGCCATGGAGGAGAGCGCAGCCACAGGGGTGCGGAGGGCAAAGCGGAGAGATTCCCGCACTTCCCGCACGAAGGCTCGGCGCTGACCAGCACTCACCAGCCCGAGAGGCTTGTCTGCTCCCCTGCCGGGGCGGGCGGGGCTGGGAGCTGAGGCTCGGCTTCAGTCGGATCGCAGGGAGAGGACTGGGGCTGGTGGGGTGAACACAGCCTGAAGGGGTTAGCGCACCACAGCGGGCTGGGAGGGAGACCGGGAAAAGGTCTGCAGCTGCCGAAGAGGCAAAAGACTTTTTCTTGCCTCTTTGTTTCGCAGCGCGAAAGGAGAGGGGATTCAGAGCGCCACCTAAACGAACTCCAGAGTAGGGCGTGAGCTGCGGCAATCAGCGCGGGCCCCAGAGACGGGCGTGAGACGCTGGGGCTGCTGCTGCCGCCTCCAAAAAGCCTATGTGTGAGCACAGGTCACTCTCCACACCGCCCCTCCCGGTAGGCTGTGCAGCCCGCCACTGCCAGGGTCCCGTGATCCGGGGACAACTTCCCCGGGAGAACGCACTGCGATCCTCAGGCTGGTGCAATGTCAAACCGGCCTCTGACGCCGCAGGCTCGCCCCGCCTCCTCCGTACCCCTCCCTCCCCGCGGCCTGGGTGAGCCAGAGCCCCCGAAGCAGCTGCTCCTTTAACCCCGTTCTGTCTGGGCAGGGAATAGACGCCCTCAGGCGACCTACACGCAGAGGCGGATCCAAATCCAAAGCTGAACCGCAGGAGCTGTGCGAACAGGGAAGAGAAGAACAGGGAAATCTCTCCCAGCAGCCTCAGAAGCAGCGGATTAAAACTCCACAAACAACTTGATGTGCCTGCATCTGTTGAATACCTGAATAGACAACGAATCATCCCAAATTCAGGAGGTGGACTTTGGGAGCAGGATATATTAATTTTTCCCCTTTTCCTTTTTTTTGTGAGTGTATATGCATATGCTTCTGGGTGAGATTTTGTCTGTATAGCTTTGCTTTACAATAGCTTTATTTTACTTCACTATATTATAGCCTCTTTCTTTCTTTCTTTCTATTTTTTCTCCCTTTTACTCTGAGCCGTGTGGACGAAAGGCTCTTGGTGCTCCAGCCAGGCATCAGGGCCGTGCCTCTGAGGTGGGAGAGCCAACTTCAGGACACTGGTCCAAAAAAGACCTCCCAGCTCCACGTAATACCAAACGGCAAAAATCTCTCAGAGATCTCCATCTCAACATCAAGACCCAGCTTCACTCAACGACCAGCAAGCTACAGTGCTGGACACCCTATGCCAAACAACTAGCAAGACAGGAACACAGCCCCATCCATTAGCAGAGAGGCTGCCTAAAATCATAATAAGGCCACAGACACCCCAAAATACACCACCAGATGTGGACGTGCCCACCAGAAAGACAAGATCCAACCTCATCCACCAGAGCTCAGGCACTAGTTCCCTCCACCAGGAAGCCTACACAACCCACTGAACCAACCTTAGCCACTGGGGACAGATACCAAAAACAACGGGAACTACAAACCTGCAGCCTGTGAAAAGGAGACCCCAAACACAGTAAGATAAGCAAAATGATATGACAGAAAAACACACAGCAGATGAAGGAGCAGGGTCAAAACACACCAGACCTAACAAATGAAGAGGAAATAGGTAGTCTACCTGAAAAAGAATTCAGAATAATGATAGTAAGGATGATCCAAAATCTTGGAAATAGAATAGACAAAATGCAAGAAACATTTAACAAGGACGTAGAAGAACTAAAGAGGAACCAAGCAATGATGAAAAACACAATAAATGAAATTAAAAATACCCTAGATGGGATCAATAGCAGAATAACTGAGGCAGAAGAAAGGATAAGTGACCTGGAAGATAAAATGGTGGAAATAACTACTACAGAGCAGGATAAAGTAAAAAGAATGAAAAGAACTGAGGACAGTCTCAGAGACATCTGGGACAACATTAAACGCACCAACATTTGAATTATAGGGGTCCCAGAAGAAGAAGAGAAAAAGAAAGGGACTGAGAAAATATTTGAAGAGATTATAGTTGAAAATTTCCCTAATATGGGAAAGGAAATAGTTAATTAAGTCCTGGAAGCACAGAGAGTCCCATACAGGATAAACCCAAGGAGAAACACGCCAAGACACATATTAATCAAACTGTCAAAAATTAAATTTAAGGAAAACATATTAAAGGCAGCAAGGGAAAAACAACAAATAACTCAGAAGGGAATCCCCATAAGGTTAACATCTGATCTTTCAGCAGAAACTCTGCAAGCCAGAAGGGAGTGGCAGGATATACATAAAGTGATGAAGGAGAAAAACCTACAACCAAGATTACTCTACCCAGCAAGGATCTCATTCAGATTCGATGGAGAAATTAAAACCTTTACAGACAAGCAAAAGCTGAGAGAGTTCAGCACCACCAAACCAGCTTTACAACAAATGCTAAAGGAACTTCTCTAGGCAAGAAACACAAGAGAAGGAAAACACCTACAATAACAAACCCAAAACATTTAAGAAAATGGGAATAGGAACATACATATCGATAATTACCTTGAACGTAAATGGATTAAATGCTCCCACCAAAAGACACAGGCTGGCTGAATGGATACAAAAACAAGACCCATATATATGCTGTCTACAAGAGACCCACTTCAGACCTAGAGACACATACAGACTGAAAGGGAGGGGATGGAAAAAGATATTCCATGCAAATGGAAATCAAAAGAAAGCTGGAGTAGCAATTCTCATATCAGACAAAATAGACTTTAAAATAAAGACTATTACAAGAGGCAAAGAAGGACACTATATAATGATCAAGGGATCGATCCAAGAGGAAGGTATAACAATTGTAAATATTTATGCACCCAACATAGGAGCACCTCAATACATAAGGCAAATACTAACAGCCATAAAAGGGGAAATCGACAGCAACACAATCATAGTAGGGGACTTTAACACCCCTCTTTCACCAATGGACAGATCATCCAAAATGAAAATAAATAAGGAAACACAAGCTTTAAATGATACATTAAACAATATGGACTTAATTGATATTTATAGGACATTCCACCCAAAAACAACAGAATACACATTTTTCTCAAGTGCTCATGGAACATTCTCCAGGATAGATCATATCTTGGGTCACAAATCAAGCCTTGGTAAATTTAAGAAAATTGAAATCGTATCAAGTATCTTTTCCGACCACAACGCTATGAGACTAGATATCAATTACAGGAAAAGATCTGTAAAAAATACAAACACATGGAGGCTACACAATACATTACTTAATAACGAAGTGATTACTGAAGAAATCAAAGGGGAAATCAAAAAATACCTAGAAACAAATGACAATGGAGACACGACGACCCAAAACCTATGGGACGCAGCAAAAGCAGTGCTAAGAGGGAAGTTTATAGCAATACAAGCCTACCTCAAGAAACAGGAAACATCTCGAATAAACAACCTAACCTTGCACCTAAAGCAATTAGAGAAAGAAGAACAAAAAAACCCCAAAGCCAGCAGAAGGAAAGAAATTATAAAGATCAGGTCAGAAATAAAAGAAAAAGAAATGAAGGAAACAATAGCAAAAATCAATGAAACTAAAAGCTGGTTCTTTGAGAAGATAAACAAAATTGATAAACCATTAGCCAGACTCATCAAGAGAAAAAGGGAGAAGACTCAGATCAATAGAATTAGAAATGAAAAAGGAGAAGTAACCACTGACACTGCAGAAATACAAAAGATCATGAGAGATTACTACAAGCAACTCTATGCCAATAAAATGGACAACCTGGAAGAAATGGACAGATTCTTAGAAATGCACAAACTGCCGAGACTGAACCAGGAAGAAATAGAAAATATGAACAGACCAATCACAAGCACTGAAATTGAAACTGTGATTAAAAACCTTCCAACAAACAAAAGCCCAGGACCAGATGGCTTCACAGGTGAATTCTAGCAAACATTTAGAGAAGAGCTAACACCTATCCTTCTCAAACTCTTCCAAAATATTGCAGAGGGAGGAACACTCCCAAACTCATTCTACGAGGCCACCATCACCCTGATACCAAAACCAGACAAAGATGTCACAAAGAAAGAAAACTACAGGCCAATATCACTGATGAACATAGATGCAAAAATCCTCAACAAAATACTAGCAAACAGAATCCAACAGCACATTAAAAGGATCATACACCATGATCAAGTGGGGTTTATCCCAGGAATGCAAGGATTCTTCAATATATGCAAATCAATCAATGTGATACACCATATTAACAAATTGAAGGAGAAAAACCATATGATCATCTCAATAGATGCAGAGAAAGCTTTCGACAAAATTCAACACCGATTTATGATAAAAGCCCTGCAGAAAGTAGGCATAGAGGGAACTTTCCTCAACATAATAAAGGCCATATATGACAAACCCACAGCCAACATTGTCCTCAATGGTGAAAAACTGAAACCATTTCCACTAAGATCAGGAACAAGACAAGGTTGCCCACTCTCACCACTATTATTCAACATAGTTTTGGAAGTGTTAGCCACAGCAATCAGAGAAGACAAAGAAATAAAAGGAATCCAAATCGGAAAAGAAGAAGTAAAGCTGTCACTATTTGCAGATGACATGATACTATACATAGAGAATCCTAAAGATGCTACCAGAAAACTCCTAGAGCTAATCAATGAATTTGGTAAAGTAGCAGGATACAAAATTAATGCACAGAAATCTCTTGCATTTCTATACACTAATGACGAAAAATCTGAAAGTGAAATTAAGAAAACACTCCCATTTACCATTGCAACAAAAATAATAAAATATCTAGGAATAAACCTACCTAAGGAGACAAAAGACCTGTATGCAGGAAATTATAAGACACTGAGGAAAGAAATTAAAGATGATACAAATAGATGGAGAGATATACCATGTTCCTGGATTGGAAGAATCAACATTGTGAAAATGACTCTACTACCCAAAGCAATCTACAGATTCAACGCAATCCCTATCAAACTACCACTGGCATTTTTCACAGAACTAGAACAAAAAATTTCACAATTTGTATGGAAACACAAAAGACCCCGACTAGCCAAAGCAATCTTGAGAACGAAAAATGGAGCTGGGGGAATCAGGCTCCCTGACTTCAGACTATATTACAAAGCTTCAGTAATCAAGACAGTTTGGTACTGGCACAAAAACAGAAATATAGATCAATGGAACAGGATAGAAAGCCCAGAGATAAACCCACACACATATGGTCACCTTATCTTTGATAAAGGTGGCAAGCATATACAGTGGAGAAAAGACAGCCTCTTCAATAAGTGGTGCTGGGAAAATTGGACAGGTACATGTAAAAGTATGAAATTAGAACACTCCCTGACACCATGCACAAAAATAAACTCAAAATGGATTAAAGACCTAAGTGTAAGGGCAGACACTATCAAACTCTTAGAGGAAAACATAGGCAAAACACTCTATGACATACATCACAGCAAGATTCTTTTTGACCCAGCTCCCAGAGAAATGGAAATAAGAACACAAATAAACAAATGGGACCTAATGAAACTTGAAAGCTTTTGCACAGCAAAGGAAACCATAAACAAGACCAAAAGACAACCATCAGAATGGGAGAAAATATTTGCAAATGAAGCAACTGACAAAGGATTAATCTCCAAGATTTACAAGCAGCTCATGCAGCTCAATAACAAAAAAACGAACAACCCAATCCAAAAATGGGCAGAAGACCTAAATAGACATTTCTCCAAAGAAGATATACAGATGGCCTACAGACACATGAAAGAATGCTCAACATCATTAATCATTAGAGAAATGCAAATCAAAACTACAATGAGATATCATCTCACACCGGTCAGAATGACCATCATCAAAAAATCTAGAAACAATAAATGCTGTAGAGGGTGTGGAGGAAAGGGAACACTCTTGCACTGTTGGTGGGAATGTAAATTGATACAGCCACTATGGAGAACAGTATGGAGGTTCCTTAAAAAACTACAAATAGAACTACCATACGACCCAGCAATCCCACTACTGGGCATATACCCTGAGAAAACCATAGGTCAAAAAGAGTCATGTACCAAAATGTTCATTGCAGCTCTATTTACACTAGCCAGGACATGGAAGCAACCTAAATGTCCATCGACAGATGAATGGATAAAGAAGATGTGGCACATATATACAATGGAATATTACTCAGCCATAAAAAGAAATGAAATGGAGGTATTTGTAATGAGGTGGATGGAGTTAGAGTCTGTCATACAGAGTGAAGTAAGTCAGAAAGAGAAAAAAAATACAGTATGCTAACACATATATACGGAATCTAAGGGAAAAAAAAAAAAAAGGCCATGAAGAACCTAGTGGCAAGGCGGGAATAAAGACACAGACCTACTAGAGAATGGACTTGAGGATATGGGGAGGGGGTGGGGTGAGATGTGACAGGGTAAGAGAGTGTCATGGACATATATACACTACCAAATGTAAAATAGATAACTAGTGGGAAGCAGCCGCATAGCACAGGGAGATCAGCTTGGTGCTTTGTGACCACCTAGAAGGGTGGGATGGGGAGGCTGGGAGGGAGGGAGATGCAAGAGGGAAGAGAAATGGGAACATATTGTATATGTATAACTGATTCACTTTGTTATAAAGCAGAAGCTAACACACCATTGTAAGGCAATTATACTTCAATAAAGATGTTTAAAAAAAAAAAAAAAAGCAAGAGGAAAGGTGGATTCATCATTTGTTTTAGTCCTCTTGGGCTACTATAATAAATACCATAGATTTGGTGGCTTAAACCACAGAAATGTATTTCTCACAGTTCTGGAGACTGAGAAGTCCAAAATCAAGGTGCCTGCTGATTCAGTTCTTGATGAGAACCCTCTTCCTGGCTTGCAGACAGCCATTGTCTCATTTTATCCTCACATGGCAGAGACTGTGAGCCCTCTCTCTCATAAGGATACTGTTTTCATCATGGGGGCTCCATCCTCATGACTTTGTCTAAACCTAATTACATCCAAAGGCCCCACCTCCTAATACCATCCCCTTTGGTGTTAGGGTTTTAACATATAGATTTGGGGAGTGGGGGGACACAAACATGTAGTCCATAACATCATTAGACCATAAAACAGTCAAACTTTAAAAAAAAAATTATTCTTTCTATACATGTACAAATATTTGATGTATGTTATAAAGAGGTGGTGTATTTTAAAATATCACTATTTTATGCACAACAGAAAAATATAGCAGGAGTGATGTATATCATTTTCAGGGCAAAAATTTAAGAAATAAGTGTATCTCTTCACCCTCAACCATGCTCACTATCTCCTTTCCCTGGCTGGAGGCAGATAATGACATGTCTCTAGAGGAAAAGGGAAGCCAAAATCTGGAAAGACTGGGCAGCTGAACCACATATGGAGATGAGCCATCTGCTAAAACACCCTCTGTGAATCAGTATATAAGCAAGAAATAAGCTTTAATTGCAATTGGACTGTTACCACTGATGTTGGATTATTCTGTAACACAGTCTTATGCTAACCACTTCTTTCTCTTTCTCTTTCTCTTTCCATTTTCTAACACTATTTCATATTTTTTATGCTTTAAGACTGGATAAAATATTTCTCATGGATATAATATATGATATTGGAGTTCTTCTTGTGAAAATTTTAGGTTACAATGTTGATATAATATTGATTCATCCTCTTAAGATGGAAAGAACTCTCAATTTTCAAATAGATATTTTTCCTTGAAAATTCTTGGAATCAATGATTAAATGATTAAATATTTAAAGGTTATGTATAATCTTGCAAATGCTAAAACAATAAATACTTGTGTGGAGTCTAGAATTTTGTTACATCAATCTTTGCTATAATTTAAACTTATTTAAATATAGTTAACTCCAAAATGATATATTTTTCTTACCAAGATTATTTTGCTAGGGGTGACTTCTTGGTATTTGTAGTATTTACCAAGTTATTTATCTATTTAACTACTTTTCTAGTTAATCAACAACCTTCAATTTTTGGAGCATTTAATTTTTTTCAATTAAAAACACATATTTATATTTCTAATGATATCATTTTGGCAAAGATATTCCAAAAGAGATTTTACTCTAGTTATATCCAGAATGCTAATATATACTTGAATGTGACTATTCAAATATTAACTCTAAACCCAAATGTGTTGCTCTGATTGTATTCAATGTTTGGGGGGCTGATAATTATGAGCTGAAAAATGCAATCACAGCAATTGATCATGTACGAGATCAGGTATGACAGAAATGACATTGATGTGGGTATCTGACAGTTTCTTGGTCCAAAACCTGAAGCCAACACTGAGCATCAGAATTTTGCCATGTACTAAAGATGAAACTTAACATGTTAGTAGATTTTTACTACTTCCACAATATTTTGCGTGTTCATACCTCACTACTTTTGCACACATTGCTCCTTCTCCCTCCATTTACCCCATCATTACCTCATCTGTCTGATAAACTTATCTTTCCCGACCCAGATGGAGCAGTTCCTCTTTTCAAGAAATCCATCTTGAACATTATTTTCTCAACCTCTCAAACTCTATAATCTTATGTATCACACTTAATTTAATTATTTGGATGTATGTGTGTGTGTTGTGTGTCCTATAGTAGGTCAGTAAATATTTGTTGAATAATATTGAAATAGTATCTCTTTATAGGGTTTGAGTATAAAGAACCTCAGACAACTTTTTTTTTGCAGGCTTCTGGTTAAACAGGGAAAAATGAGCCCATGATTGTCAGGCCTCAACCACGAGTTTGCAATAAAATGCCCAACTATGTGCCCACTTACAACAGTGAGGAAAACTTGATTGCTTTGAGCAGGTAGGGAATTATGGACTCATTGTAAGTCAGAGGTATTTGCTGGGTTTCTGGAAAACAGGACATGTGAGGGAGAATATTCAAGATAAAAGAGAGATGAGGAAGCCCTGTAACATGGGGAAGATCCCTGTGGTGGAGTTGGGAGTGTTTTCTTAGCTGATTTACAAAGTCAGCAGCAGTCAGAACTGGCTGCTGTGCAGAATGAGACTAGATGTTTGAACACAAAGCAGCAACGTTCCTTGAGGAGTTGACAATGGCTCAGTTCTGGGGACAGTTCTCCATACTGAGTACCCCTTTACTACACCCCTGAGAGCCCCGATCACCTGCCATTTAAACCACAGGGCTTGGGATAGGGAAAAAATGACAATAAAAATAACAAAATCTTTTATCTCTCTAACAATAGCTGGGGCTTCTCCAGTTATTGTGCCTCATTCTAGCATTTGGAACAGGCCCTCACTGTTTTCAGCCCACACAGTCCAAAGTGATACTTAACAGCCACCACCTTCTGTCCAGAAACAGTTTTGCTTGCAGCCAGCTCTCCCATTAGAAAGCGAGGTCAACTGCGGAAATGGTCTTGACTATATAGCAGCAGAGGATACCCAACACTAGTTTAATCAGCCAGGGCTGTCATAGGTAAACACAAAAGGGCATCCAAGGAGCAACACCCGTTTAAAGAAAATCCAGAGCACAAAAGAAAAAGACCAAGACTAGCAAACAGGACAAAAGAACACAGAGGAAAACAGGGCAAAAAGTAAACTAAAACGTTTAAATATGTTCTGATCAGTATCTTCAGAGGAATACATTAAATCAATAGAACAAGAGTCAACAAATAATAAATAGAAGCAATTAGCTATTAAAAAGTATTCTGACTGGTAAAATTACAGGAAAAAAAAAACAGATGTGCTGAAAATACAATTGAGGAACTCTCTGGAGAGTTAAAAGAAACAGTAGTGTAGCTACAATCCTAGTCATAGGAGTTTCAAAAGAAAGAGGAAGACAGCAAAGGAAAGAAAATAATCAAAGCAATAATAAAAGAAAGTGTTACAGAGCTGAAGTAAGGCAAACATCTTCAGACTCAAAAGACCCATTGAACAGCAAACAGAACAAAAGCAGACAGACCTACATATAGAGTTCTATAAACTGAAGCCATATAAAGTGAAATCTTGAAAAACATATTAAGACCATTTACCTATAAAGGAAATAAAATGGTAATAAAATCAGATTTTTCTGTCTTTAAAGCAGATTCTAGAGAAAACTGGAAAAAGGGGAAATTATTCTGAAACAAAATAATTTTGAACCAAGGGAAATAATCTATTTTGAAGATAAAATAAAGATTTTAGGTAGGGATAGACCAAAAAAAGTTACTTGAAAAGTATCTTTGTCCTTTATGTCACAACTTTGAAAAGTATCTTTCAAAAGTGTATCTATTTTAAGTCACAGTCTTCTAATGTGTGTGTGTTTTCCTTTCTGTACTTAAAAGAGTGTCATTCGTGTGAAACTTTCTACATCTATTTGTGTCAACTATTTTCTCAACACACTTTCTGTTCCTTCTACTAGGTATTTGGGGGCATAGAATGATTTGGGGGTCACTCAATACATTGCAGGGATAAGTAAACACATTATTCAGCTGATTTCCACATGAGAGTCAAAAGTAAAACAAAATTAAAAAAGAAGAAATGTTTGATTGAGCTGCCACCAAGGACTGATCATTTTATTGATGTTTTCCTTAATTTTTATGACAATCCTGTCAAAGGTTTGAGTCTTTTGCCGTTTACAGATGACAAAACCAAGATTCAGGGACTCTCAGTGGTTTCACAAGGCTACAGGCTCTATCTGCCATGCCTTATTTTCCCTCACTGCCCTATGATGCTGGTTTTCACTTTAAGCTTCCTAGCTGTGATTTGAAATTTGAAGGATTTATTTGGGAAAAACTCAGTCTCATTGTGGAAACATTTTTTTTTTTTTTAATCTGGGCTGAATTAAACTAAAGGGCACACAGATGGCAACATGTGTTTTCTTCGGATCATATGAGAGAGCTGGAAGAGAAATGCCAGCAGTACCACATACATTGGAAGAATAAATGGGGGGTGCCATCCAGGCCCACTCTGCATGTGTTGCAATAAGTTACTAATAGATGTGACATCTTGAGAGATTTCAATTCAGGTTGCCGATAGAGAACTTGCATGGATTAGATGTCAACAAATGCTACTTTATTGTCATACTTTATTTTGCATTTCAGGTTGCCTAAAATATTAAAACAAGGCTACTGTGCTGATTGGAGTATATTCAAGAAATCTACTCAGAGAGTATCCAAATTAAAAACCATAGGCGAAATAGTGCCATTTGCAGAGACATGGGTAGACCTAGAGACTGTCATACAGAATGAAGTAAGTCAGAAAGAGAAAACCAAATATTGTATAACATCACTTATATGTAGAATCTAGAGAAATGGTACAAAGAACTTATTTGCAAAGCAGAAATAGAGACACAGGTGTAGAGAACAAACACATGGATCCCAAGGGGGGAAGGGGAGGGTGGGATGAACTGGGAGATTGGGATTGACATATATACACTACTATGTATACAATAGATAGCTAATGAGAACCTACTATATAGTACAGGGAACTCTACTCAATACTCTGTGGTGACCTAAATGGGAAGGAAATCTAAAAAAGAGGGGATATATGTATGTGTATAACAGATTCACATTGTTGTACAGCAGAAACTAACACAATATTGTAAAGCAACTACACACCAATAAAAATTGAAAAACATAGGCCACCTCAAAATATAAGATGATTTTTCATTGCTATATTTGCATCGATTTGTGCAGCGGATCTCCATCAGAATAACTGAAAAATGTTAACCCCATCTAGCATTCAGACTGCTAGAGACAGAATGAGCTACATAATTTGTAAGGCCCAGTGAAAAATGAAAATGTAGGGTCCCTTTTTGAAAATTATTAAGAATTTTAAAACAGGGACAGCAGATCATTAAACCAGGTGTGGAAGCTTTCCAAGCAGGGGGCTCCCCATGTCTCATATGCCCATGAGGCCAACCTGCTAGGTAGGCAGCCCAGGTGATGCCTGTGAATGTGAACAGGACCACTGAGACAGGGCAGGCAGCCTACAAGGGAGCGTATTCCTGCTCTGGACACTAAGTAGCCTTGTCTTAATGCCCTCAGCTTGCTATGCTTTACCAAATCTTTCCATGTTAAAATTTATGAGCAATCTGTGACTCAAACTACTTTAAACAAACAATTCTGCATACAGTAAACTTCCTTCCTGTATTAGGAATTGTCAATAATGATTTCAGGAGGCTCTCCGTTGGGATACCTAGTCCTGCTCCATTCTTACTTTGCCTTTTCCCCCTCCTTTTCTTGTGTGTCCTGGAGGTCAACCTTTCCTTTTGTAATCAGTGACTCCATACATTTATTGGTCTTCCTGTTGCATTTCTATAAAGAGAGTCCCAAGTTATATAAATTTATTGCTCCACAAACTTGAATCCACTTATCACTATTCGTTTTTACAGAGATATAGAAACTGCTCATTTCAGAGAAACCTAAATCCTCCCAGTGGTAGAGCTGGATCTCAATTTTTGCTTCAATATACTTTGCTGCCTTACTCTGTTATTGCTTCAAGTGTACAGACATGGGCACTGAGGCACAATAAGGGTGAGTCCCTTAACAAAATCACACAGTCCCTTTATGCAAGGGCCACCTATGAGTCCTCAGTCTCTGACCACCTTTGCTGTGGTCCTCCTTCCCCAACCTTGCCTGTCTATTTTAACTCCTATTACTGTAGTGCACAAATTCTGGACTAAGATTTAGACGTAGAATTATATATAAAGGGCTGCTCCTAAAATTCTTTCTTTTTCTGCAACTCTAGTAAAATCCTTTTTCTATCCTCAAACGCTTTTTCTGTGAAAGCACTTTAATGCAATATATTGCAACAATGCTATGATCCTCTTGATAGAAATGACACGGAAGACAGGCCGGGTCCATGAAATGTTCTGGTGAATAAATCTGCTGCATTAATATGATGATTTGAAATAATTATAGCCATTAATTCTTAAATAGCTCTTCTGCATGCCAGGCACTTTTCTAAATGTTTTACACATGCTAACACACATAATTCTTACAACAAACCTAAGAGAATAGATATGCAATTCTCCCCTTTTTACAGATGCATAAATTGAGGCTCAGGAAAATTAATTAATATGCCCAGATGATGTGCTCACAACCTCAATGTTGTACCACTTCCTTATTGTAGATTCATTAATCATTCGATTATGACCTAAGTCTTCAATCCTGATATAAATGTACTGTTTCTGCTCTTGGTTTGATTTAGAAGATCTCTGGGGTCCTTTCTATGTCTAAAATTATATCATGTTGGAGAAGAAAACATCAGTTGTAAATGACATTCAAATAATTCCCATTAACTATCAACAATTTAATTATGTGTTATTTTTATGTTGCTCTTACAGGTTTTTTACTTTAAGAAATTAAATGGTTGCATACAAAATGAAATTCTGTCCTCATTTAATCCTTACTGTGAGTATAGGTACAATGATTTCATTATTCTGAATCTATTGACTGCTCTTGAAATGTACTGCTTCTGTAAATAAGACATGCTGTAATCAACCACATTCTAAATCTTTCCTTCAATAACCTTTTTTGGCTTTATTTTTCCATTGCCCTGCTTTGAATATAATAGTGCCAAACACAATTTGAGGTTTTCAGGTAAACATAGTTTATTTGGGTGTTCTTGTTAAAGACGACTGATTCAAGGTAAAATGTGTTTGATAATGCTCCCTTTAAGGGTAGCTTTTTATATTGCTTATTCATCCCTCCAAAACATTTCTGTTGGGTGACACTGCACAAATTAAACAGTGCTGACTTATGTTATAATTAGTTATATGGTGCAGTATCTTAAAATAATTTCTCAAAGGAAGATTGCCCTTTTTTAAGAGAAAAATTGGTTTAAATATTTTAAATAATTAAAACTATTTGGCTGAAAAAGTCTGTAATTAAAGGACAAAATGTCACATGCTTATGTCAAAGATGCCACTATGAAGTATTAGCCAGTATGCTTAAGTTCCTTGAAAAACATGCTGTATTAAAAAATCAATAAATTTTTAAAACATTTTAAAAATCATAAGAATGTCCTTTATTCTTTTCAAGTTATCTATGTTTCCTTACTGTTTCTAAAAATTATATACACACATGTAAAAACACACACACACAGATTCAATAATTAAAATACATATTTTCTGAGTCAAGTATCTGCTTTAGACTTCCATGTATTTGTAGAGGTAAACTGAGAAATAACATTTTTCCCTGCAAACAACTGTCTTAAGGGGAATAAAATACAAGCTACAAACTGAGAGGGAATATTTGCAAATACAAACTGACAAAGTACTTCAATCCAGAGTATATAAAGAACTCACCACATTCAACAGTAAGAAATGGTCAAAAAATTGAGAAGACACTTTACCATAGAGGATACATGATGACAAATAAGCACATGAAATATACTCATCATCCACCATTCTAGAAATACAAATTATAGACACAATGAGATACCACTACATTCACATAGGATGGCTGAAATAAAAAATACAGACAATATCAACTGATGATAAAGATGTGTGACTCTCATGCATTGCTGATGGGAATGTAAAATGGAACAATTATTTGGCAGTTTCTTAAAGAGCTAAATGTACAATTTAATAAGAAAAATGCTAGACATTTTCTTCTAAAGCTAACATATAACCTAGCAATAACACTTTAGGGTATTTACTCTAGAGAAGTAAAAATTTATGTCCAAAAAACCCTGGATATTAATATGCTTTGCAGTTTTATTTGTAATAGCCCCAAACTGGAAACAAACCAAACAAATGTATTTTAATGGGTGAACGATGAAATAAATTGTAGTATATCCATATAGTGGAATAGAACTCAGCAATAAAAGGAATAAACTATTGATATAGACAACAATTTGGTTGGATTTCAAGAATGTTTCACTGGGGAAAACAGGCCAGTCTCAAAAGGTTATATACTATATGATTCCGTTCATATAACAGTCTTGAAATAAAATGTTAGCAATGGAGAATAGATCAGTGGTTAACAGGGGTTAGAGGAGGGGAGGTCATTCTCAGGCACAGATGGCATAAATGGTTTTCTTTGTTGTGATGGAACAAGTCCATATCTTGATTGAGTGGTAGTTATACAAATCTACACATATGATAACATGTCACATATTTATATACCATAAAAAAGAGTTTTTATTTCAAAGCTGATAAAATCAAAATAAGGTACGTAGTATAGTCAATAGTACTGTACTAATGTCAATTTCCTGCTTTGGGGAATGTACAATGGTTATGTAAGATATTTTCACTGAGAGAACCTGGATGAAGTGTATACAGAAACTTGCTGTGGTATTGATGCAACTTCTTTAGGTCCACAATTATTTTTAAATAAATATTGTAAAAATAAATAAATTCAGAATATTTATGTACTGTTAACCCATACATTATGCATTTCAAATTACAAATAACAACCTATTACCTACATAATAGGTTTTAAAACAGGTAGGACCTGGCCAAGGTTGTTTCTAGTGTTTAATTATTTTCTCTGTGAAAAACATATTTAAATAACTTCCTAAGCAGTATGCAATCTTTATAATAAATGGGTGTATGAGTTAGAAGATATATAGGTGTCATCATTTTAGGAAGAACTTTTAGATTTGGAATTTAGTAGGTATTTTAACTGAATTGAAAGAAAATTATGTATGTAATGGAAAAACAATTGTTTCTGGATTATTTTACAATTGTCTTATTTTATGCTGATGAAACATATTTCTAGCTAACATTTGTCATATAAATAGACTCATCTTAGAGAAGATAACAATGCATTCTAATAAAGGATGCTGTTTACTAGTTTGACCACTACTCATTTTGTTTCACTTGTGGTAGACTGAAAAATTTCCTTTATATGCCTTTGTTCCACTTTTCCTTAAACGGTTTCATGGGCCATATTTCTGAAATGTAGCAGAGAACTAGGTAGATAGAGAAGTGCTCATTTCTGCCTTAAGTTCTCCCATTTTCCTGAGACTGTTGATTTTCATAGTAAAATGCATTGTGTTGAATGGCTCTTTTGTGAAAAATCTATTATAATATATTTTTTTCCAGACAGAATAATTACCTAACACAAGAACACTGTGTTACAGAAAACTCATTATTATCTTTTCTGAAAAGAAACAGAACTTTTCAGGAGAGAGAGGAAATAAATCAACAGAGCACACAAAGCAATATGTTTTGGGATAAAGGAAGTTTAATGAAAGAGACACCATGATGGCTGGTTCTTTGTTATGGGGACTGTTGATTACTGTTAGGATAAAAGGGCAAATCATTATTAGAAATTTTAGATAATTATTTTGATATATTATTTCCTTTCATATTGAAGACCATATCTGACTTCGATGAGATTTTCTAATGTGTGCTTCAAAAGACTGAGGATAAGAGAGAAAAAAAGAAACCCTCAGAGCATGATGGCAGAAGATACCATCCAAGTAATTTTATGACAGTAGATTTAAGTAGTAAATCTATGGCAATAAAAAAGTTCCAGATTATTACAATATAAGCTATTACTTGTGATGGAAATAGTTGCTCTATCCTTGAATAAAATACTTTGGAACATTTGTTTCAGCAAGTATTTATTGATTTCCAGGCATTTTGCTGGACACTTGATACTGAAACATGAATAAACATGGCTCCTTTCCTTGAAAAAAAGGAAGCCATTAATATATTGTAGTAGATTGATTTTTGTCCCCTAAAAACATACATCCAACTCCTAACACTTGGTTTCTGTGAAAGTGACCTTATATGGAAACTGAGTCTTTGCAGATGTAATTAATTTAATGATCTCAAGATGATATCTCACTGGATTTAGAGTGAGCCGGGAATCCAATGACTGGTGTTCTCATAAGAGGAGGAGAGGACACACCGACACACAGAGAAAAAAACCATGAAATAATGGAGGCTAGAAAGCTCTACTTCACATCTTTTTCATCCTGAGACAAGCAAACATATTCTCTTGAGAAAGGCAGATGTACAAGAATGCAAATAGAAACATGAAAACCCTCTCAAGGTCTAGGAATGGAACTGGCTCACTGACTTTTCTGTGTTATTCCACCGGGCAAAATAAATTGAAGATATGGAAAAATATATTCGACACTTTTTATGGGAGGAATTTTGAAGTTCCATGGAACAGGACATGAATGCAAGATTTGTTAAAAGAGTCCAGTAATACAATTGACTGCGCAAGGTACACCATATTCCCATATTTTCTTTTGCATTTCAGAACATTTTTTCCCGAGGCGCTTAGCTATTCTTTCTCATCTCCTAAATCTCTAATCAATGGACTGCCTTTAGGCTCAGTGCTTGAACCCCTTTTCTTTTCTACATACTCTCTTTTTAAGTTTTCTCATCTAGTTTCCTAGGCCGCAGATAATACACTTTCTATAAAAGCAGAGATTTTTTTTTTATTAATGGATAAGGTTCATGTGTATATACAAGAGCTTCGCACATATATGTGCTCACCCAATAAAATATATTTTTGAATGAATGAATCTGTAAATCAGTATGATGATGACTCAGGAACTCCTGACTTAACCTCTCCTTTGAACTCTAGACATGTATCTCCCACTGACATATCTACTCAAATGTCTTTTAAGGATTTCAAATTAACCTTTTGAAAACTAAATACATATCTTTCCTGCCAAAATCTTCTACAAATGAGCAAGTAGCAAATCCATCTTTCCACTTGGCAATACCTAAAACCTTGAAATTGTTTCTGATTTCTCTCTTTCTCTCATACCTGATATTTGTAGTATATATGTGTATGTCTGTAACTACTTTGGAAGTTGGTCTGGCAATTTCTTATAAAGTTAAGCATGTTCATAGAAGCTGTTTTCATATTAGCCCCACACTGGAAACAACCCAAATATCCAGTAACAAGAGACTAGATAAACAAAGTTTGGATATTCATGCAATTAAATATTACCCAGAAATAAAAGGGAAGAAGCTATTGATGTATGCAACATTGATAAACCTCAAAAACATTATGTTGAGTTAAAGAAACCAGGATTAAAAAGAGTACATATGATTCCATTTATATGAGTTTCTGGAAGAGGCATAACTAATTTATAAGAAAAGAGATCAGAACAGCATTTGCTTGGGGGTCACTGATGGACTGGGAAGAAAAATAATGTATATTTCCAGAAAGATGAAAATGTTTTATATATCGATATAGTGTATATTATACAGGTATAAGAAATTCTCAAAATTCTCTAGATTCTGAGCTTTGATGTATACATTTCACTATATATATATTTTATAATTCAGTAAAACAATATCATGAGATATATGTATATATATGGTATCAAGAATAATATTAAAATAAAATACCTAGAATAATAACCATGAAACTTAATGAGTTAAACATTAATAATATTTCAGAAGTTCTGCATGTGTTCTTGAATGTACCACCTACTCTTTTCCCCAAAAGTGAATAGTCCACCAAAATATCTGTTGTTACTTCCTTGTTTTTACTTTATTATATAAGGTATATAATATATACATTATGCATAACATTTTATATTTAAGTAATATATTGCATAGATTTGCAAGTTATAACTCTATCATGCTATATCATACTATATGTATGATTCTGCAATTTGCTTTAAGTTTCTTTTCATGAGCTGAAGTAATCAAATTTAATGTAATTTAATTCATCAGTCTTTTCCTTTACAGTTTACATTGGTTGTTTCTTGCTTAGAACTTTCAACTCCACTCTGAATATATGAAAATATCTTAAACAATTTCTTTTTTTTTTAAGTTTTGGTTTTCAGATTTAAGTCCTCTGACCACCTGGAATTGAACTTTATGTCTGGTATATAGTAAGGATCTGATTTCACTCATTTCCATTTGGATAACCACTTGTTCCAGCACCAATTATTGAAGAGGGCACCTTTTTTTCCTCTGACCTACACTGTTCTGTCATATATCAACTTTCCATATATGTGTAGTTTCTGGAGTCTTACTATGTTGTATTGCTCTACTTTTCTATCCTTTTGCTGCTATCATACTGACTTAATTTCTAGATATTTTTCTAGCTATGCTGTGTCAAGTTAATATAATATCCATCAATTCCTTGGCTTCTAAGATAATTTATCAACAATGGATTGAGAATTTTCTCAAGTGCTTTTCCATTTCATTTATGGAAAATTTCATATGATGTTCTGCCTTTAATTTGTTGATATAGCAAATATTTTTGAGAGAGTTTCTAATTTTTTTTTTTTTTTTTTTTTTAAAATGTGTATTTTTAAGTGACATCTTTTAGTTATGAAGTTTTTTTTTTTTTTTTTTTTTTTTTAATTTTTAATTAATTAATTTATTTATTTATGGCTGTGTTGGATCTTCGTTTCCGTGCGAGGGCTTTCTCTAGTTGCGGCGAGTGGGGGCCACTCTTCATCGCGGTGCGCGGGCCTCTCACTATCACGGCCTCTCTTGTTGCGGAGCACAGGCTCCAGACGCGCAGGCTCAGCAATCGTGGCTCACGGGCCCAGCCGCTCCGCGGCACGTGGGATCTTCCCAGACCAGGGCTCGAACCCGTGTCCCCTGCATTGGCAGGCAGATTCTCAACCACTGCGCCACCAGGGAAGCCCGAGAGTTTCTAATTTTGAATCAAAATTGCATTTTGTTTTCCTGGCATAAACCCAGATTGAGTATAATTCTTTGGAATCCAGTATCAAGCTTACTTCCAGTGTCAAGACTCTTAATATATGTTTGGTTACATTCTCTCCTTTTTAATTCTCTGAATAGGTTTATGTAAGATTGAAATCATATGTTTAAATGTTGCATACAACCACCTTATAAATATTTGAGCCTGGTATTTTCATATTTGAAGTCTTTTAAACTATGTATTCAATTTATTTGATGGTTATAATACTATTAAATTATTTTATTTATCTTTCAGGGTTTTTTAATGGGTAATTTGTGGCTCTTTAAGATATTTTGAATAGCATCAATCTAGTCAAAAACATAGAGGGTGTCTATGATGCTTGGTTGAATGTGTCAACTTGATTAGGCTATGGTGCCCAGTTATTCAATCAAACACAAATGTAGGTACTGTTGTTGAAGTATTTTGTAGATGGATAAATTATATAATCAGACAACTTTAAGTAAAGCTTATTCTTGATAATGTGGGTAGGCCTTATCCAATCAGTTGAAAAGTCTTAAGAACAAAATTTAGGTATCCTGGAGAATGAAGAAATGATTACAGTATTGGCTCCTGCTCAAGATTTCCAGCCTCACATCTTATTTTATAAATTTTGGACTTGCCAACCTCCGCTATGGGCATGAGTCAATTCTTTGAAATCATTTTGCTTCTACTGGTGTGTTTCTCTGGAGAATCCTGACTGATATGTGTCTTAGTTGAGATCTCATTTTCCAGTTTGTCCTCTCAACTTCCTCAGTCAGAAGCTGCTCTAGGTCATGGCTTCAGACTGTATTATACAGCAGACTTTTTTCAGCCTTTCCTCCAAACTTTGTCTGTTGGTTCAGTCACCAAACTCTTGGGAAGCACTTTTCTTACTCAATAGATCAGAGGAGCTGAAATCCTAGTCTCCACTGCCTTTTATAGAACCCAGCAAGTTGATACATTTCATCCTGATCACAACTTTGTGTTTCAATCCCTCAAGATGTTTACCTTGCTTTTGAGGTTGGATTTATCTTCTTTACAGTTTGTAGTAGAATTTGTGCATCAAAGGATGCTACACGATCTTCCTTATTTACTCTTGCTACACACAGTTATATTTCTATACATTTAGGATTATCTTATTATTTTTGCCAGTTTTGAGAAATATAATTCTAAATGATTTTCCATTGAGTAGGCTACTACTATTTTCTTTCTAAGTGTTTACAATGAAGTGAAAGAGTTTGAGATAAAAGTTGATAGTGATGTGCCATTTGAAGAATTAATTTTAGGAAATGTTTGACCAGTGAGAGCAGATAGACTATGCACTGTATTCTCTCTGTGTTTTAGCCTTCTATTTATGTCTAATGTCATGTATACAGAACATAATAGCATAGGCTGCTGATAATGGGGACTCAACATTTAATTGAGGATAAATAAAAAATTGTTTTGAGAATCCAAAGGTTAACCCTGAATTTGTCTGTAAGCTAGGGTTCTACATTTGGAAAGAAGGAAAATGATAGATATATCCAGTGGAATGACAGATTCTCTTAGATTTTTTTATTATCAGTTTGTTTTAAAACATTTCTTTTAAAATGTTACTGTGAGTCATGATAAAGGATGAAAGAAATGCACATTCAGGCCTGACACAAGGAGTAAAATCCTCTGCAGGCAACTTACAGGAAGAAAACACAGAGATTTGTTCCTAAGCTGGAAGAAGCCACAAACTGCTACACAAATGAACACAAAGCTTATAGTATGAGTGAAGTTTGCCAGGTTTGCTTCTCTAAAAGTAATTTTAAAAAATACCATTCCTATACGAGTTAGACTTGTGGTTGGTTGCCACATATAGAAAACTGAGATGTGAGATATCCATCCTAACTCACCAGTAAGCATTTGGCCCTGTGACTAGAACTCAATTCTTGGCACTCAGTTTTCGCTAAAGCCTCAAAACAATATATCTCTAAAGCATATGGAACTGTATTTTCCCAGAGGCATTCTCGTGAATAATATAGAAAAGAACCATCTAGATGGTATCAAAGTGTTAAAATTGGGCATCAGCTTTGGGAAAACAGTCATAATTTGTGATCTCAGGAAACTTATCTGTGTTTGCTGCTTTGATTTCTCAAAAATATTAAAAATTGTGATATTTCTAATGAATATCAAACTTCTAATGATTTGTTCAAACTAAAACTTTTCAAATGTATTTGCTGTTCTCATATTTCAGTATAGGAGACACTTCATGTTTAATCATTTTCGATCTGTTTATAGCTCAAGGACGACAATCTACAAAATAAAGTATACTGAAATGTGAGAATCATGAAAAGTATAATTTCTATGTTATTTTAAATTAAATGCAAGTTTTAAATCCATATTCCTTATAATATACTATCTTTATTTTCTAAATGCACACCAAGTTTATTTTATAATTAAGAATGCATGGAAGGTGATTTTTGGAACAATGGAAAAATTATGCTACCCCTCAATTAAAATATTTGTCATAAGCTATGGAGGAAAATTTTTAAAAATCAACAGTAAAACAGTTAAATATGTAACAATGAAATGACTATATTTATAAACTGCCCAAAGTGATCAAATATGGGAAAAAGTTGTGCCTCCTTATAGAGTTAATGTACCCAAAGTGAGATTTGTAAAATCTTTCACCTTTGAGGCTTAATGGGCTCCTCTCTGATAACATACCCCTGACCTTGAATAATCTGATCGATCCTTTTTTTTCTAATTTTCTTTTATTATTTTATTTAATTGAAATCATAAAAAAAAACAGAAGGGAAATATAGAAATTTATTTTAAATGTTTTATCAGAGTATGGGAAATGTGAACAGCTCTTACAAAAGCCTGAGCTTCAACTTTTCAAGGTGACTCTAATCTACATTTTCACAGAAAATGAGAGTATATATTGTCATAATGTGTTTCTATGGTAACTATATTTTATGCTGAAAATAAACTAATGAATCTCATAAGAAGATTGCCCTTCATGGGCTTTGGACAAATAACTGTCTTTTTATTTACCTACTCTGAAAGTTCTTCAATATGCATTATTCAGATCTTCGCTCACTCAGAAGTACCAAAAAGATCGAGGTTGTCTGAGGCTCTATTTACCAAGAAGCAGCATGTAGCTAACTGAGCAGGTTAGATAAGTAAGTACTCTAACTAGCAAACAATAGTTCAGAATTAGTTTTATTTCAGGGCATACTGGTGTTGAAACAAATGTTTCCATGGCAGACAGTGACATGGAATGAGACCAAGCATGAATGCTGGAAATTCCAAGGAAAGAGGAAGGACTTTCTCAGTCACTAATGACTCATGATTACCATAAATAGGATATTTATTAACAACACAAGTAAGTAAATTCACATTAAAGAAAAAACACCTACATAAGGCACTTTCAGATTTTAATTATCAATGTTCCCAAGGTCTGGTGCCAAGGTTTATAGGACAACCAGAGCTCCCTCTCTTGAACATTTCCCTGCATTTTCTCACTTCTCAGTGCTTCATCAGCCAGTGCAAAATGGGAACAAAAATATTTCTCCTATTTCCTTGGTAATATTACTTTGAGAGTAAAATAAGGGATACAGACAGATTCTTCCACAAACCAGTATACTCCTTGGTAACCACTTCTGAAGTGCCTAGTGCTTTCGGGTGACCTGCGCAGTTTTCCATCTATCTCCAGTCTGGAGACTTGCCCATAGTGCACACAAAAATTCTTGAAATAGAGTAGTGGAAAGGCATCAAAATAAAAGAGTTGTAAGAGTCCAGATAAATTGCTTCTAATGATGAAGTTATCTCCAGTTTAAGAAACTGAAAGCCAATCTTGACACATTAGACATGTAAGTAATGCCTCATTACACTATGGTGGCATCCCTGGGAGTTACCAATTCAGTCTACTCCTTTACGGAAGAAATATCCCTCATCCACATCACAACCCCTTTTTTGGCTGTTTTATTATATGGCTCCCAAATTCTTTGACATTGCTGTTATTCTGATTGTTTGCATCTGGATCAGAAAATGCAGTGAGTCCTCTGAGGGTGGGTACTAAAAGGTAAGGTGTCACCAAAACACTCACACTTGGAGCCCTGGGTTGCCATAAAGAATATCTGACTATCCTGTAGCCACTTTGTTGTGAGGAATCCAAGCTGCAGGGAGACGTGACATGTAGGTGCTCCTGTCAGCTGCCCCTGCTGAGCATAGCCATCCCCTGTCCCCGCTGTATGAAATCCTGACCCAATGATTCTGCAAGAATAATAACATGGTTGCTTTTAATTACTGTTGTGGAGTAATTGTTATCCAGCAATAGTAACTGCTACAGAAATTTTTGTTTCAGAGGTGAAATGTTGACATTTCCAGACTTTGAGTTAATGCCATAAAAGGATGAGACTGTGGGAGTGTGTATGTGTGTGTACGGGGATTGAGGTATCTTGCACGTGAGAGGAATGTAAATAGTTTGTGGTCAGAGGACTCAACGCAATGATTTCAAAACATGGTTCCCAAATTCTTTGACACTTCTTGCATTAAGAATTGGAATGCCCCTTCCCATTAATCCTGACAGTCTTTGATTAATAAAGCACACTAATGAAGTCCTGAGTAATTTGTTATGCACCATTTTGACCTGGAATATTCTTTTTCTTTTAAAGGTCCATATGAATTTATTGAAGGATAATTTACATACTTAAAAAGGCATATATTTCAGAGTACAGTTTGATGACTTTTGACAATTATAAACACCTGTATAACCACCACTCCTTTAGGTCATAGAGCATTTCTAGAAAACTTTCTGGTACCAAGTGGCCCTTTCCAGACATATTTTTATTTTCTTCTTACCTGCCCCCACCCCATCCCATCCAGGAAACCATTGTTCTGAGTTCTATTAGCATAGAACGATTTTTATTTGCAAGAAATACTCTTGAACTCCAATTTCACATTTTATAGTAACCCTTGCAACTAAATGTAGCAGGTGACCAGTCCCTGCCAATGGAATTTGTATAAATCATGTGCGCCTTCTCTACCAGCTCTTCCAGTTGGCTAAATGAATGTCTACCACTCCAGGACACAAAATGGAGGGAGGTCAGGATTATGAATCCCCATATAGGTGTGGCCCACTGAATTTCACATCAGACCACTGCCTGGGTGAGAAGTGAACTTTCACTATGCCATTTACCATATCTTATCCATTGCAGCATATAGTCTTTTCTCAACCAATATACCATACAGAATAGGCTCTTAGGATCTAGTATCTTGTTATTTAAAGAAACAAAGATCAGCAACACTACCCCATAAACTACTGAGACAGCAAAAGCATCTTGTTGAACATGGTGTCAGAACAAAGAGAGTCAGTTACTTGGGTGAAGAGGGTTGATTGATGTGTGTAAACTGTAAGGAAGACTTCACCTAGAACACTCAAAGTCCATTGACTAAGATTTCTCCCACCCTCAGAGTTTTCACATCGTTTGTTTGCCTCTGTGGTTATTTCTTCTATGCTTTTTCACTTGTACAATTCCAATTTTTGTTCATATATTCTTTATTAAGTCACCTCAATATATTCAACTGAGTTTTACTCAAGTTTTATAGTCCTGACTCTTAGATGTTTACATATGTTTACATCTGTTGATTTAATTTGTTGATCTAAGTTTCAATTTTAAAAGAGTAACCTTATTTCCCTCTTTATGTTTTTAAAATTTTTTTCAACATTGCCCTTCAAAAGAAAATTATAAGAGAAAATGAATATAAAATACCAACAGTTTTCCTTTAATGTATTTGATGGCTAATTAGTTATGTACATCCGAATATAATTTATAGCTAATACTTAGAACAGAAGAGAAAATCTTTCTTAAGATCTTTAACGTCTACTGTTTAATCACTGGTAGGTCATCATTTCCTGTTTATTTTACTGTGGCTCAATCTGAGGACTTAATGTGTTTGCATTAGCTTGTGACATATATCCACCTTTATCCTACGAGTAGGGCATGATGAATTTTTAGTATTGTCTTAATTTTCAGTGTCATTTGTTAATGCAGAAAGAGTTCAAAGTGCTTCACTAAATTACTTCTTAAGTGTAATAATATTCCCTCAAGAAATTAGGAGCTTCACTTTTAACTTGAAAAGGGAAGGTCAATAATAAAAACAAACAACACTAAGTCTCTGTGCCAATATGTAAAAATTCGGGAATGATTACTTCATTTTAATTTCTTTCTCTATGTAATTTAAAATATTGTTTTATCTCCCTTCATATTTTTCCCGTTATCTGAGAAATATTTTGTTTAATATAAACTAATGGGATTTAAGAATGAGGTTTGGATTTAATTTACAAGGAGATAATCCTTAATGGCAAAAGGAATCTCTAAAATTTTTAGGCCAATGAGAAATATATTGTGATTTTTTAGAACTTGGTATCATGACTTCTTTTTTTTTTTTTTTTAATTTATAATTTACACATTTTAAGATTTATTGATTGATTGATTGCTATGTTGGGTCTTCGTTTCTGTGCGAGGGCTTTCTCTAGCTGCGGCAAGTGGGGGCCACTCTTCATCGCGGTGTGCGGGCCTCTCACTGTCGCGGCCTCTCCTGTTGCGGAGCACAGGCTCCAGACGCGCAGGCTCAGTAGTTGTGGCTCACGGGCCTAGTTGCTCCGCAGCATGTGGGATCTTCCCAGACCAGGGCTCGAACCCGTGTCCCCTGCATTAGCGGGCAGATTCTCAACCACTGCGCCACCAGGGAAGCCCCATGACTTCTTAATGTTACAGACAGCAAGCTATCCAAAAAGGATGCATGTACCCTTTCCATTGCCTAGAGTTTTTGCTGTACATCTTCAACAGGATTATCCAGTAGTCCCACAAATACAAAATGTTCAAAACTTAATCTGGAAATGGCAAAATTCAAAATAACATAATATTGTGGTTGTATGATCTCTAGGGCAAATTGAATGAGTTGCTATGAGAATTAAATAAAATAATACATGTTAAATACCAAAAATATTTATGATGATTTTAACCCATTTTTCTCACCAATAATTTATTTTGAAAATGTCAAATATATTAAAAAGATGCAAGCCATGTACAATGAACCCATATACTCATGTAGATTGATTAATTGATAACATTTTGCCATATCTGTACTATCACACACACATACACACATACCTTTTATGCCAAAATGTTTGAGGGATATATATAAACACAATGACATTTCATGCCTAAACATTTAGTAAATATCTCCTAAGAAAATCACCTAAACACATTCTCTGATACAAACACAATCTATCATACTCAGAAAATGTAACCTTAATATAGTACTCTTTTCTAATATATACTTCACAACCAATCTACCAATTGTCCTAATAATTTGCATTATAGTCTTAAAAAACAATTCAGGATATAATCAGAGATCATTTTTTGCATTTAATTTTCATGGCTGTCTAGCTTCTCTCATCTAGGACAGCTCTCCATCGTTTTGTCTCTCATGTTAGTATCATAAATAATTCTGGTTATTTTGAAAAATGCAGTATCTATTTTTTGAATTATTTCCTGATGGTTGGACTCAAGCTGTCCTTTTGGGCAGTGGAATAGCAAGAATATACATAGGTGATGCATATTTCTCAGTGCTTGCATCACAGGACACTAGCTTTTTCTTCAAGATAGGATTTTTATTTCTCTTGCCAAGTACCTGAGGTCTCTTGCTGTCCTGAGCCAAAGCGCTGGGGTTTTCTGGTCTCCCTAATGACCTAACAGAGTAGAGTCTCTAGACCCACTCCCAAGTTTAGCCTTTCAGGAGTTCTGCCTGAAGCAGGTGTGCCACACTGGACTTGCACTTTTGGTTTGCCCTGCAGTCCCACCCCATCCCTCCAGCTGCTAGAATCAACTGAAAAATGACTGCTCTCCTCTTTGGCCCAAGGTCTAAGGCAATGGGGTAAATCCACAAAGAGGGTGAGGGTGATTCTTTAAGGCCTTCATCCCTTGTGCTCTCAGGACTCTGATCCCTGTCATCAGACTTGGTTATAGAGTTCTTTCAGCCCTGGCTGCCCTTTGTAGCAGACAAATATCTTGGGGACAGACCCAACTCAATTTCATGTTTTGGAGTTCTTATACTAGCCTTGATATTGAAAGAGTAATCCTTCACTGTTTTACTAAATCTTTCAGGCTACTAAGATGGGTCTTTAACTTTAAAAAATATATTTGGAGGGAGGTTTGATTCAAATCATGTAGACTACCAATATTAAAAGAAGAAATCCTAATTTTTTAATTCTTCATTCTCAACTTTATACGTATATTTTTAGTTTATTATTTATAAGCTACCTATTGCTCTTTCTGCCTTTTATGCCTTCTGTTCTTCTCAATCTCTTATATTTGCATTCTTATGGTATTAATCTCTAACTTACAAAAACATATTATTAAGCATTTTAGCCTCTATAATGAATGATATCTATATCTTCCCTCCAAATATGATAACTTCATGATGTAATACAATTAGTTTCCTTTGTTTTCCAGTCACCAAAGCTGATCGCCATAGTCTACTTTAGTTTGAGAAATCAATTCAGTGGGTTGCAACTATTAAAAAAAAATCCAGAATAAGAAAGTTTAATGTGCACACACATTGAAAATGTATTAAAATTTATTCCTTTATATACATATATACATATGCACACTCATATTCACCATGTAAACACTGAATATAGAGAAATATACAAAATACGTATGTACACATAAGTTATGGTTACCGTTTTTGAAAAGTTGGAAATTCATTAGTTCAATTTTATTTCTGTACTTTATTATATCAAGGAGTGTATCATTTATATCTTGATTTTGAAGAAAATAAGAGAGTACACTAAATTGTCTTCTTTACAGTGCTTCCTTATATAAAATTGTGCCTTGCTTATTAAAGTTGCCTCTTTGGGGATATACTCTTCAAGGATCTTTCCAAACGTAATTTTTATATGATGAACCTTCTGAGGTTTGGTATGAATGAAAAAATCTGTATGGCACTCTCACATTTAAATGACATTTAAATTTTATTTTTGATATAATTTCCTTTTAACATTTCAAATATATTATTTCATTTTCTTTATGTTTCTAATGTTACTATTGACCAGTCCAAAATCAATGTGATTTTATTCTTCTTCCAGTTTTCAATTTTTTTCTCTGAAGATCATGGAATATTTTTCCCTTCATTTTCAAGGGAGAAGAATGAGCAAAATCTAAAAGCTCTCCTCCACCCCATCTTTTTAACATGGCATTTGGACTCTATCCCAGGCTGCCAATTCTTCTTCACAGCAGTTTGAAAATTTATATCTCAGTAGGACTTTCACAGTTTTTAACATCAGTTTTCCTAACTCATGTATTTCCCTCTCATTTCTTTTGTTTCTCCTGAAATAGGTCTTATGGAAGGGATTGAAAAAGCTATGCTTGCTCACCATCTTGTCAGCCTGACCAGCATTACCCCTATTTTAATATTTTTAATCAATCAATCATTTACAAAGAACAGTATACTCACCTTTTCAGTTTTTTCAATGCTTAATCAATTCTCAACTCAGTGAAGTTGACTTTCTTCTCGTCAATAAAAAAAAAAAAATTAATTACTAAATTGTTCTTAATTTCATTACTGACTTCCATGTTGCTAAACCTAGCATGGTTTGACTTTTTAGTTCTCAACTTACAGCTCTTATTAGCTCATGTGACTCAACTATTGAATTATCAAATTTCATTCCTGGCCTGAATTTTGAAAACCCATTTACTTTGAAGCCAAATCCCTCAAACCTCCATTTCTCTCCCTTCTAATGTTTACTCTTCTTTAGCCTTCGACTTTGTTACTAGGGCTACACATGACATGCATAAGAAGTATGTAATAAATATTAAATCTATCTTTAAGTTATAGGAAAGATTCTGCTGAGTTCCAGACCCATGTATCCATTTACTTACTAGATCTTGCCACTAGCATATCCCACAGACATTACTAATTTAGGATGTTCAAAGCTAATGTCATCATGCATTCCCTAAACATGATGCCAGTCTTGTGTAGCCATTCGTGGAAAATGATAATTTCATCACTTCAGTTTCCTAAGTCATAAAATGCAGAGTCCTGGTTTCTCATCATATTTTATGCTCTTTCCCAATTCTTCCACTTCACTCATAACCAATTTATCATCATCCTTTGTGTCTGTCTTCTTAACATCTCTTGAATTTGTATCTCTTTCTCCATTTTCATAATCCATCTCCTAATTCTGTCATGCATTAAATTTTGCTTGAACCACTGCCATAGCCTCTCTTCTGTGTTAATTTCCTGTGAGCTTAATTCTCTCCAATATATTCTCAACCCTGACAATACCATCCTAACAACATAACTCCCCTACTCAAAATGGCTATTAACTCCATGGTACAAATTTAAATCACTGAAAGGGTATAAAAGTCATTTAAAGTCTGGCTTCTACCTGCACAGTTCACTTCATCACCCCTTCATGTTTATATTCTAGAACTACTGCCATTTGTACTTCCCACAACTTGTCACGGGTATATAGTACCTACAGGTTTTTTTCAGAGTGCTCCCTGATATTCATTGATATATCCTCACTTTGCTCTGCCTTCCCTTCTTTTTCATCTTCAGATTTCACTTCAAATAATATATTTCGTGTTAAATCTTCCCTGAATACCAAAGAACCGTAGATGTCACTGCTCTGGTGCTCCACTGCATTTTGTATTTAAAATAAGATATATTGGAATAGTCTCCTTGTCTGTTTACTTATTAATTGAGTCAGCTCTTTTAGGAGAAGGTTAATAATAGAAACTACTGAATATGGTTTTAAAATTAAATTCCTGGAAAACAGTTTTGAAATTAAATTCTGAAAAACAGGAAGCATAACATAAGTTTCAGCTATTAATACTATTTTTCTAGCAATCATGATTAATTCACAGATTTGCTATTCTTTAAAAAATGACACTGCTGAAAGCAATACTATAGTTCTTTAATAAACATGCATTGAATTTATGAATATATTTAGAAATATGTTGCATTCTTGTATCATGACATCAGGGTTATGAAATTGTAGTGGCAGTGAAAGGAGAATACCTTTAATTCTTGGTTAAATAAACCAGTAGATATCACAGATATTGTTAGATCAAATATTACCTTAAGACATGCCAGAAACTACAGGTGTCTAAACTCCAGGAAAAATGGACACAAGGATCTGGAATGAGATCAATGTACAATTTTGGCTTTATATTCCAACCCACCCCAAATTGAGGGCTTCTTATTAAGGCTATGTTGAAGATGTGCTCTTCTGTAGTACTCAAAGCCTTGGCTATTTCAAAGCCTGTGGGAATATAAGATAAAGCTTCTCAGGAGGTGGTCTAACATCTTGAATAGATGTGGAATATGATATACGGAAATTGTAAATCTTGCTAAGATTATTTTCTGCACTTTGCTCTATGAAGCTACAGCTTTGAAGATGGTTATTATCATAACATGAAATATCAGAAGGGATTGCTTTACAATGAAGTTGTATACGTATTCAGGTCACTGCTGTGTACTTTCTGAAATTATTGGAGGGGAAATCCACCAGAAGCAGTTTCATTGTCTCTTGCACATAGACTGGGAATATATGTATACATGTACAGATACACACGAATGCACAGTTCTACATAAACTTGTAAATAAATGATATAGATGAAACACATATAGAATTTCTGTACTTTAAAGTTATATCTGTTTAAAAATTTTTAAAGGACCATCTCTTAAAATACAGCTTGTCCACAGCCATATAAACTTGAGTAATGGGAAAGATTAGCTGTGAAATTCGATGAAGTCACACATTGATTCCATGTCAGGTTTTTTTTTTTTTTTTTTTAACTGAAGTTTTATACTATCCCTAAATACTTGCAATTCCTGGGGCAGATGGTTGCTAGAAAGGTCTTTAGGAACTGAACACAGTTTTCTTTCACAATCCCAGAAAAATCTTTTGGTTCAGAGATTTAATCAAACAACGTACAACCACTGTACCACTAACACACTCAGTTACACCCCCTCCATCAAAAAAAAAATTGTCTTTTTTACATATAAACCCTATATCAGATGCCCATCCCCTATCTACTGATTACTAATGTTGGGATACCTGCCTGATTATTTCAAAGCCAAACCGCTAAGCCATTTCTTTTTATATTACCTTAGTAACATATTGAAACACCAAAATTTGTTCTAGCACTACCCATATTTAATTTCTGTGTCTTCCTATGGCTTCTTTTGCTAATTCTTTGTATGAATAATAAGTATATGGCTTCCCTGGTGGCGCAGTGGTTGAGAATCTGCCTGCCAATGCAGGGGACACGGGTTTGAGCCCTGGTCTGGGAAGATCCCACATGCCGCGGAGCAACTGGGCCCGTGAGCCACAATTGCTGAGCCTGCGCGTCTGGAGCCTGTGCTCCGCAACAAGAGAGGCCGCGATAATGAGAGGCCCGCGCACCGTGATGAAGAGGTGCCCCCACTTGCCGCAACTGGAGAAAGTCCTCACACAGAAACGAAGACCCAACACAACCATAAATAAATAAATAAATAAATGAAAAAAAGAATCCTGGTCAAAAAAGGTGATGATTTACTTTCTTCTAGAAATAGAAAAGGAGAAATGCCAAAAGACAGTACCAGAGTAAATCGTCTTGAAAAAAATAATAATAATAATTATAAGTATATTACAAACCCTTCCCTCATATCATCTAATATAAATTTTATAAGACCCTGATAGTTAGGTAAATGAGGTATAGCTTCCTCTTTGGGACTCTAAAAGGTTTATGATAAACAACAAAATAGGTGAAACTCCCCAGAAATCCAGTAAAGACAGGAAGATATTTTTACCAAAATGCCACACTTTTATCTACATTAAGTGAATCCATAGTTCCCTCCACTACCCCTTGGGGTAGCAGATTTGAAGATACTTTAAAAACATTTCATCTTATTCTTTTGGCTGTTTGTGTATCTCAGATTCACAGTGGTGAGTCTAGAGAGTTCCATTTTTACCTCAGTTTTTTTCTTCCAATTTTACCGAAGTAAGTTTGGTTTTATTTAATTTCCTTTGTCTCTTAATTTCAGAAGTCCCTGGTTGGCAAGCTTATATTTTTACTTTATTGGCAATGTGTGGATACACCTATCTCCATCATTGCTACCTCTGGGCATCAGAGAGGTAGAAGAAGTACTGACTGAAGATCTCCAAATAATATGTTACGAACTCATTTCATTCTGTTTTATTTTATTTTTTCTGAATGTTAACTTGGAAAGGCAATAGGTTTTGTTGGTCTGGAATTAATAATATTCAATTATCTGTTCAATTTTCTAAAATAAACTCTCAGTGGATTTTTAGTAAAGCGGTATAAAATACACTTGCAACTTAAACTTTTCTTAGAATTGCCTCCCAGGATGGAAGAAAATGGCAAACCAGAAAAAAATGATGAAGGATCTAAAATTTTTAGAATTTTATAGTGCATTAGCATCCAGTTTTTGTTGTTATTACCCAGTGTTTATTCCCATAATTCTGATACAACAAAGATGTATGATGTTTAGCAGTATACTAACACACTAAACATTGATTATTGAAAAATGGATATATATTTTATTTTTTCTTGGATGTACACCTAAAGTTAGCAAAAATTTTAACTGGCTCCCAAGGGCTTGAATATGACGCCTGACAGATCATGAACTATAGTCCCTCCATCTTCTCTAAAGTCCCTAGAACCAATGAAGCAGTGGTTTAAAAAATCAATAATCACCTTGGAAAACAACAAGAGGAATCCTTGAGGATGAGAGAACTTTAGAAAATCTTGATTGGCACAAGCCAGGCAGGGTCAGAACTGGAAAAGGAAACCTCAGTTCACACGTACATAAGAAAGTATTGCTGCAATATAGTACCAGGAAAAAAGAGCTTCATTCCTGAAAGATGGGTGCTAGTTACAAGAGTAGGTCTATGTGTGATTTACAGGGTGATTAAGTGGGGCTTTGTAGAAGGTGAATCTACACCTTGGGAACACCTCTCAACACACTGATGTAATCGTGGGCCCTTTGGCACTGACAGTTGTGTGTACCTCCCAATGTGAGCAGCAAGTGAGGGTAAATAGAGCAGTGCACTGAATGGCTGGGGATTGCAAATAAGAAAGGGAAACATTCATACCCAAAAAATGAGCAGGTGAAATAATTGACCAACAGTTATATTCTTCCCACCAATCTCTTGGTAAAGACTGAAAGTACCAGAAGATGAGCAGCCCTACATGCATACGTCTTCCTCACAAATCTCTGGGCAAGGAGATTCAGCATTTGACGGGACAGGGAACTTCAGCTACAAAGATGAGCACACACCAGGAATTGCCAAACATTTAAGGAAAACACATATCATGAGAAGTAAAGAAACTCAATAAATGTAGCAACATTCATGTGATGAATCATAGTAAACAGTGAAAATATATCATACCTTAACATGTCATCAACTTAATAGTCTCTGGAAAATGTGAAAGGACATTGGATTCATACAAAAGAATCAAAAGTGATCAAAAATTTCAATTACGAGAATAAAAATAATAAAAGCTGAATAAAAAACTCAGAAGGATACATTAGAAATCTTTGTAGTAACACAGAGGGAGACACAAAATACAGCATAGCAGGATAGGTAAAATAACAGTTATGGAAGAAAATGAAGTTTAGATCTAGAAATTACAAATGTTTCTACGGGGTTCCAGGAGAAAATAAAGAGAAGACTGAGGACAGGACATATCCAACAAAATAATAGAAAACAATTTCTCAAACTGATGAAAGATATGTCATCCAAAAGCGACTACCTAGTGCCAAGAATACTGAAACAGAAGCACACCCAAACACGCCCACTTAGATACACCTATTAAACCCATTGCAATAAAATGTAAAACTACCAAAAAGACATAGAAAATTCTAAAAAATTCTAGACAGGGAGGGCAGGGGAAAAAAACCTACAAATGAACGAGAGTTAGCTATTACACTGCTGTTATGAATTGAATGTTTGTGTCCCCCTAAGTTGAAGCCCTAACCCCCAATGCGATGACATTTGGAGGTGAGGTCTTTGGGAGGTAATTATGTTTAGATGGTCATCAGGGTTGGGCTCCCATGATAGGATTAGTGCCCCTGTAAGAAGATGTAGTGTAAGTACCTGACAATTAGCTTTTTTGATTATAATGTAAGTGCCTCACATTAAGTTTTTGATTGCCAAGGCATCCACTTAAAAGACATTCATTTTTCTTGAATAAAAACATTGCTTGCTATACAGATAGCTAAAGAGCTCTGCTTCCCCAACCATGAATTTTCCCTTTTAGAGTACCTTCTTTGATTTTGGTAACTGCCCTTTTGAGTGACCCTGCTTTTTCCTTCCCACACTCTAATTCCCAGTTTTATATTTTAACTTCACCAATAAAGGGTAAACCCACAAAACCCCAAGTACCCTATTTTTGATCCCAATAAAGGCAGAACCCCAGGTCCACACAGTCCCTCTCTCTTTCTCCCCACTGCCTCACTGTTGGCCCAGGGTATGCTGTGTTTCCTCCAGGACCTGTAACAGACCTTATATTTTCAAAGATCTTGGATTGTTCTTGCTGAAGTGGGTCTTGAAATCATAACGAGAACTACAAGGGCTGTTCCAGCCAACATTGGTTCAATCCGGGAAATGTCTGGGGGCTGCCACAAGTAGTAAAGCCCAGGTGAGTAACCCCCAGGCATTTCTAGCCAATAGCATTGCTATCAATAGGCTGAGGCCAACCCAAACCCGAAGAGGAAGAGAGACCGGACCTCTCTCTCTCTCTATCTCTCTCTCTCTGTCTCTCCACCATGTGAATACTGCAACCATCTGCAAGCCAGGAACCAAACATGTGGGCATCCTGATCTCAGGCATCCAGCTTCCAGAACTGTGAGAAATAAATTTCCGTTGTCACCCTGTCTATGGTATTTTGTTATGGCAACCGTAGTTGACTAAGACAAACTCCTATCCACAATATTCTCAGCATGAAGTCAACAGAGCAATAGATTCAAATTTTTGAAAGAAAATACTTTACACCTATCTATAACAAGGGCAAGCTTGGTGACATGAGGACATTTCAGACGTGCAATAATTCTTCAAGTTAACCTACCCTGATTCTATCTAAAAATGTTCTTAGATATTTATGGTTGCACAACATTGTAAATGCAATTAATGCCACTGAATCATACAGTTAAAAAGGGTCAAAATGGCAAGGTTTATGGTATTCATATTTTACCACAATAAGAAAAATATTAGATGAATTCTAACAAGACAAAATATGAACCCAGGAGGAAGAAGAAGGATGAAAAAAGCAGTGGTGAACAGTCATTATACGACAATTAAATACACTGGTCTCAGAATATGTAAAGCAATGAAGCAAAATTAAAGATTAGAGTAGATTTAAATACCATAACTGAAAGGACATAGCTAATAAAGCTATAACAAACTTCTTACCTGACTAAAACACAGTAAAGACATTTTTTTAAGCAGATGAAACACACAAAAACAATCATATACTAAACCACAAAGGAAAACAAAACAATACTTCAAAGTTGATGTTATGCTGGCCATGTTCAATGACTATCATGTAATGATAGAGATTGATAATCATAATCTCATAACCTGGAGATTGCTAATCTTAAGTAGCTAAATATGCATATATCTGGAAATTTATATATATATGTCATATTTACATATGCTGTACACACATGCTATATATGCTATATATGTATATATATGCTAAATTCTAAACATTTTTGCTTAAAAAAGAAATTCAGTTGGAAATTAAAATTGCTTTACAAAACGAGAAAGTGTTTTACGCAGGCAAATACAGTTTATAGAAAATTTATAGCTCTTTGCTATAAATTGTCAAGATTGTCTCAAAATAGAAAACCTGAGTATACAAAAACTATTGGATGCATTAAAACAGTCATAAAAAATCTATCTCTTAAAAGTAAACAGACACAGATGTTTCAAGAGTAAGTGATATCAATATCTCAAGGAACAAATAATTCCTACTTTATAAAAACTGTTTAGAAGATAGAAAAAAGGTGGGAAGCTCTCCAAGTCATTTTGCAAGGCATGTATAAAGACAACTTTACTGTTGTCTTGGGATTTCAACAGAGACCATGAAGCTGGAGAACAATAGTCACCAGATTGCCGCTTCAGAATGCGCTGAGATATCGTGAACACTCGTGGAAATTTTAGCCCATCTTCCATCTTAAAGCCTAAAAGTGCAGGTGAATAGATTGATCAGATGTGTTCCTTAGTCAGAATTCCTTTGGAGAGAGTCGACAGCGTACCATGTATCTCCAATGCTGTCCCAGCCAAGAAGAGCTTCAGATAACCTTTCAGATGCCTGATGTGAGCAGACTGCAGATTGGATCACTCAGGAGACTGGAACCCGCTTCCAGAAATTAGTGGGACAAGGACTCATGAGTTTTTCTGTGGCATGGATGGACCCAAGAATAAGATCCAAGCCTCACCCAGGCTAAAATTAATCCCTTTCAAGAGGGTCATCAGGAGGAGTAAGGTACCTGCAAGCCAAAGAGTCTGTGTAGAAAGAACTGATGGAAACTAGGAACTATCAGGCCATAACAAGGCAGCCAGAGAAGGCATCTCCTGTACCAGATGACATCAGTGTGATATCTTGAATACTGAAAAACTCCCAGAGTCAACAAAAGCACTGCACAAGAGAAAAAGCCAGAACTCAGACAAACTATTATAAGGATGATCCCAATACCAGATGAGAATGAGCAGATGAGTCACGTAAAACTTTATTCTCTTCCTCTAATGCTACTCCCTAATACTACTTCTTTTCCTCCAATACTATGCCTTAGGCCTGACCTTAGAGGAGCCAAAAAATAAGCCAACTGAAGGAAGAAGAGATAGAGCAAGGAAAAGAGTGAGAGAACTAGCCACTTCCCCCTTCTCTCCTGCCTTTGCATCAAATAATGAAGGGTAGTTTTGATACGAGGCTTGACTAAACAGACAATAAGAGACTGCTGCTAGTAATTCAGTAAGTTACAGGTTCTGCACAACAATCACCCCTGGAACCACTTTATAATTTCACCCCTACTGAGCCAAGCTCCTTCAATCTACCAGTAACACCGCAAACTGTAATAGCCAACGAAATTAGGATAGCACAATAAAAGGAAACAGTAAGAATACCTCCTTAATAAGAGGATAATGAATCAAATGGTAAAAGAAGAGTTCATAGAGCAAAGTATGATTTATTCCTAGTTTAAAAAAAAAAAAGATGTTTCAGCAGCAAAGAGTATATATATATATATATATATATACATATATATTTTTTTTTTTCTTTCTGCATAGAGTTTTTCTACATATGCATTCTACATAATACATATATTCTACATGTATATATAATATAATAATTTAATTATCTATATTAATAAATCAAACTGGAAAATATGATCCCAGCACATGCCCATTAAGTCTTAGCTAAAGTTAAATAGTTATGATGAAATTAATCCAAAAAAATATCTTAGAAGCTATGAAATAAGGGGGGGGGGTATCTTTAATGGGAAACATCTTACTCACTAGTATAGCCTAAAATTATTTTATCAATATAAGAAATAAGAGATAGTAGAATTTACTATCATGACCATTCAGGATAATACTGGTTGTTTCCAGGCAATTGAATCAGATAAGACATTGATATGGTTTTAAACACTAAAAAGAAAAGACAAAACTATTTTTTATTTCAGATGATATAATTGTCTACCTAAGAAATCCAAGCAAACCAACAATAAGTTATCAGCAAGGGGACTACATAAAAAAAATAGACCATAGAAATCAATCCTGTTTCTCAAATAAACCTACCAACCACAAAAAATAACAGAAAAAGATCTCTTTTACCAGGTAATAAGACTATAAAGTGCCTGGGAATAAAAAAAAACACAATTTTTTAAACGTTCAACTTAACTGAAGGAAATTTTTTTTTTAAAAACTGAATTAGTGGGATAAAACTGTGGTCATAAAGGGGATAATGCAGAATAAAAGTATTACATTGCTCTCATTAGTCAATTCCCAGATATTATTCATAGAACCTGAGAAAATAATTCAAAAATGCTTATGGTGTTTTTATCATATTATACTAGACACGATGATTATGAGGTTATGAGAGAAGCAGAGAGGAAGAGACAGAGGGAGAGAGATCACCTTATCACATCCCAAAATATTTGTTATATAAATTCAGTCAGTGTGGTATTATGTAGAATTGGACAAGGAGATGAATTAACCAGAACACATAGTCAAGAAACAGACCTATATGTACAGGATTTTGGTAATGGGTAAAGAGTATTTCAAACTGGTGAGTCAGCAATTCAATAAATATTGCCAAGAAAGCTTGATATTCATGTAAAAACAATAAAAGTATGTATTTAATCCATTTACTCAAATCCTAGATGGAATAGAAAATAAACATAAATAACATAATGGTAAATATATTAAAAGGAAATATGATAAAATATGTTTATGACTTTTGGGAAAAGTCTTTGTACACAAAACACATAAAATAAAAGTCATAAATTATCGGAGGCATAAATTCACCACACTGAGATTTTTAAATTTCTATAAGACAGAAGACAAGTTAACCAGAGTTAAGGTAAGCAGTATACTAGGAAATATATTCATGATTTGAAAAATTCTAACAATTACTCTTCAGAATACAAAAGAGCATCCCTCAGAATCAAGAAAGTGCAAGTCAATAAAAAATGGATAATTTCTATGAACAGGCAATTTGCAGAGAAGGATGTGAAAATGGCCGAGACACTAAGAAGAACTTTGGTACTACCTAGTACTTTAGTACTAACTTTAGTACTATCTATGTAAATGCAGATCTAAACAACAAAATACCACATTTCAAGTTGGAGGGTTTATTTATTTATTTATTTATTTTCTTGGGGTATACTTGTCTTACAATGTTGTGTTAGTTTCTACTGTACAGCAAAGTGGGGTTCCCTGCGCTATACAGCATGTACTCATTAGTTTTCTGTTTTATACATATTAGTGTATATATGTCAATCCCAATCTCCCAGTTCATACCACCCCCTCGCTTTCCCCCTTTGCTGTCCATAGGTTAGTTCTCTACATCTGTTACTCTATTTCTGCATTGTAAACCAGTTCATCTGTACCATTTTTCTAGATTCCAAACATATGCATTAATATACAATACTTGTTTGCCTCAATTTCGTTCTTTTTTATGGCCGAGTAATATTCCATTGTATATATGTACCACATCTTCTTTATCCATTCGTCAGTCAATGGGCATTTAGGCTGCTTCCATGACCAGTTATAGTAAACAGTGCTGCAGTGAACATTGGGGTGCATGTGTCTTTTTGAAGTATGGTTTTCTCAGGGTTTATGCCCAGTAGTGGGATTGCTAGGTCATATAGTAATTCTATTTTTATTTTTTAGGAACCTCCATACTGTTCTCCATAGTGGCTGTATCAATTTACATTCCCACCAACAGTGCAAGAGGGTTCCCTTTTCTCCACACCCTCTTCAGCATTTGTTATTTGTAAATTTTCTGATGATGCCCATTCTGACCAGTGTGAGATGATACCTCATTGTAGTTTTGATTTGCATTCCTCTAAAAATTAGTGATGTTAAGCAGCTTTTCATGTGCCTCTTGGCCATCTGTATATCTTCTTTGGAGAAATGTTTATTTAGGTCTTCTGCCCATTTTTGGATTGGGTTGTTTGTTTTTTTAATATTGAGCTGCATGAGCTGTTTATATATTTTAGAGATTAATCCTTTCTCCATTGATTCATTTGCAAATATTTTCTCGCATTCTGAGGGTTGTCTTTTCATCTTGTTTATGGTTTCCTTTGCTGTGCAAAAGCTTTTAAGTTTCATTAGGTCCCATTTGTTTATTTTTGTTTTTATTTCCATTACTCTGGGAGGTGGGTCAAAAAAGATCTTTCTGTGATTTATGTCAAAGAGTGTTCTTCCTATGCTTTCCTCTAAGAGTTTTATAGTGTCCAGTCTTACATTTAGGTCTTTAATCCATTTTGAGTTTATTTTTGTGTATGGTGTTAGGGAATGTTCTAATTTCATTCTTTTACATGTACCTGTCCAGTTTTCCCAGCACCACTTATTGAAGAGGCTGTCTTTTCTCCATAGTATATTCTTGCCTCCTTTATCATAGTGTAGGTGACAATAAATGTGTGGGTTTATCTCTGGGCTTTCTATCCTGTTCCATTGATCTATATTTCTGTCTTTGTGTGAGTACCATACTGTCTTGAGTACGGTAGATTTGTAGTATAGTCTTAAGTCAGAGAGCCTGATTCCTCCAGTTCCGTTTTTCATTCTCAAGATTGCTTTGGCTATTTGGAGTCTTTTGTGTTTTTATATAAATAATAAAATTTCTTGTTCTAATTCTGTGAAAAATTCCATGGAAATTTGATAGCGATTGCATTGAATCTGTAGATTGCTTTGGGTAGTAGATTCATTTTCACAATATTGATTCTTCCAATTCAAGAACATGGTTTATGTCTCCATCTGTTTGTGTCATCTTTGATTTCTTTCATCCGTGTCTTATGGTTTTCTGAGGACAGGTCTTTTACCTCCTTAGGCAGGTTTATTCCTAGGTATTTTATTCTTTTTGTTGCAATGGTAAATGGGAGTGTTTCCTTAATTTCTCTTTCAGAGTTTTCATCATTAGTGTATAGGAATGCAAGAGATTTCTGTGCATGAATTTTTATCCTGTAACTTTACCAAATTCATTGATTAGCTCTAGTAGTTTTCTGGTAGCATCTTTAGGATTCTCCATGTATAGTATCATGTCATCTGCAAACAGTGACAGTTTTAATTCTTTTCTGATTTGGATTACTTTTATTTCTTTTTCCTCTCTGATTGCCATGGCTAGGACTTCCAAACCTGTGTTAAATAATAGTGGTGAGAGTGGACATCCGTTGTCTTGTTCCTGATCTTAGAGGAAATGCTTTCATTTTTTCACCATTGAGAATGGTGTTTGCTGCAGGTTTGTCGTTTATGGCCTTTACTATGTTGAGGTATGTTCCATCTATGCCCACTTTCTGGAGAGTTTTTAATCAAAAATGGTGTTAAATTTTGTCAATAGCTTTTTCTGCATCTATTGAGATGAACATATGGTTTTTATTCTTCAATTTGTTAATATGGTGTATCACATTGATTGATTTGTGTATATTGAAGAATCATTGCATCCTTGAGATAAATCCCACTTGATCATGGTGGATGATCCTTTTAATGTGCTGTTGGATTCTGTTTGCAAATATTTTGTTCAGGTTTTTTGCATATATGTCCATCAGTGATATTGGTCTGTAATTTTCTTTTTTTTGTGATACGTTTTTCTGGTTTTGGTATCAGGGTGATGATGGCCTCATAGAACGAATTTTGGACTGTTCCTCCTTCTGCAGTTTTTTGGGAGAGTTTGAGAAGGATAGGTGTTAGCTCTTCTCTAAATCTTTGATAGAATTCACCAGTCAGGTCATCTGGTCCTAGACTTCTGTTTCTTGGAAGATTTTTAATTAAAGTTTCAATTTCATTACTTGTGATAGGCCTGTTTATAATTTCTAATTCTTCCTGGTTCGGTCTTGGAAAATTGTACCTTTCCAAGAATTTGTCCATTTCTTCAAGGTTGTCCATTTTATTGGCATATAGTTGCTTGTAGTAGTCTCTTATAATCCTTTGTATTTCTGTGGTGTCAGTTGTGATTTCTCCTTTTTCATTTCTAATTTTAGTGATTTTAGTCTTCTTTTTTTTTTCTTGATGAGTCTAGCTAAAGGTTTATCAATTTTGTTTATCTTCTCAAAGAACCACCTTTTAGTTTTATTGATCTTTGCTATTGTTTTCTTCGTTTCTATTTCATTTATTTCTGCTCTGATCTCTACGATTTCTTTCCTTCTACTGATTTTGGGTTTTCTTGGTTCTTCTTTCTCTAGTTGCTTTAGGTGTAAGGTTAGATTTTTTATTTGAGATTTTTCTTGTTTCTTGAGGTGAGATTAAATTGCTATGAACTTCCCCCTTAGAAATGTTTTTGCTGCATCCCATAAGTTTTGGGTCATTGTGTTTTCATTTTCATTTGCTTCTATATATTTTTTGATTTCCTCTTTGATTTCTTCAGTGTTCTCTTGGTTATTTAGTAATGTATTGTTTAGCCTCCATGTGTTTGTGTTTTGTACATTTTTCTCCCTGTAATTGATTTCTAATCTCATAGTGTTGTGGTCAGAAAAGATGCTTGATATGATTTCAATTTTCTTAAATTTACCAAGCCTTGATTTGTGACCCAGTGTGTGATCTATCCTGGAGAATGTTCCATGTGCACTTGAGAAGAAAGTGTAATCTTCTGTTTTCGGATGGAATGTCCTATAAATATCAATTAAATCTATCTGGTCTATTATATCATTTAAAGCTTGTGTTTCCTTATAAATTTTCTGTCTGGATGATCTGTCCATTGGTGTAAGTGAGGTGTTAAAGTGCCCCACTATTGTTGTGTTACTGTTGATTTCCTCTTTTATAGCTGTTAGCATTTGCCTTATGTATTGAGGTGCTCCTATGTTGGGTGCATATATATTTATCATTGTTATACCTTCTTCTTGGATTGTTCCCCTGATCAATATGTAGTGTCCTTCCTTGTCTCTTGTAACATTATTTTTAAGTATTTTTATTTGATATGAGTATTGCTGCTCCAGCTTTCTTTTGATTTCCATTTGCATGGAATATATTTTTCCATCCCCTCACTTTCAGTCTGTATGTGTTCCAAGGTCTGAAGCGGGTCTCTTTTAGACAGCAGATATATGTGTCTTGTTTTTGTACCCATTCAGTGAGCCTGTGTCTTTTAGTTGGAGCATTTAATCCATTCACATTTAAGGTAATTATCGGTATGTATGTTCCTATTACCATTTTCTTAATTGTTTTGCATTTGTTTTTGTAGTCCTTTTCTTCTCTTGTGTTTCCTGCCTAGAGAAGTTCTTTTAGCATTTGTTGTAGAGCTGGTTTGGTGCTGCTGAATTCTGTTAGTTTTTGCTTGTCTGTAAAGTTTTTGATTTCTCCGTCGAATCTGAATGAGATCCTTGCTGGGTAGAGTAATCTTGGCTCTAGTTTCTTCCCTTTCATCACTTTAAGTATATAGTGCCACTCCCTTCTGGCTTATAGAGTTTCTGCTGAGAAATCAGCTGTTAACCTTATGGGAGTTCCCTTGTATGTTATTTGTCATTTTTCCCTTGTTGCTTTTAATAATTTTTCTTTGTCTTTAATTTTTGTCAGTTTCATTACTATGTGTCTCAGAGTGTTTCTCCTTGGATTTATCCTGCCTGGGACTCTGTGTTTCCTGGACTTGGGTGGCTATTTTCTTTCCCATGTTAGGGAAATTTTTTAGTATAATCTTGTCAAATATTTTCTCCGGTCCTTTCTCTCTCTCTTCTCCTTCTGGGACCCTGTAATGCAAATATTGGTGCATTTAATGTTGTCCCAGAGGTCTCTTAGGCTGTCTTCATTTCTTTTCATTCTTTTTCTTTATTCTGCTCCATGGCAGTGAATTCCACCATTCTGTCTTCCAGATCACTTATCCATTCTTCTGCCTCAGCTATTCTGCTATTGATTTCTTCTAGTGCATTTTTCATTTCCGTTACTGTTCAGTTACTGTTATTGTTCATCTTTCTTTGTTCTTTAATTCTTCTAGGTGTTTTTTAAACATTTCTTGCATCTTCATCTTTGCCTCCATTCTTTTTTGGAGGTTCTGGATCATCTTTGCTATCATTATTCTGAATTCTTTTTCTGGAAGGTTGCCTATCTCCACTTCATTTAGTTGCTCTTCTGGCATTTTATCTTGTTCCTTCATCTGGTACATAGTCCTCTCCCTTTTCAGTTTGTCTATCTTTCTGTGAATGTGGTTTTCATTCCACAGGCTGCAAGATTGTAGTTCTTCTTCCTTCTTCTATCTGCCCTCAGGTGGATCAGGCTATCTAAGAGGCTTGTGCAAGTTTCCAGATTGGAGGGGCTGCTGGTGGGTAGAGCTGGGTGTTGCTCTGGTGGGAAGAGCTCAGTAAAACTTTAATCTGCTTGTCTGCTGATGGGTGGGGCTGGGTTCCCTCCCTGTTGGTTGTTTGGTCTGAGGTGACCCAGCACTGGTGCCTACAGGCTCTTTGGTGGAGTTAATGGTGGACTCCAGGAGGGCTCACTCCAAGGAGAAATTCCCAGAACTTCTGCTGCCAGTGTCCTTGTCCCTGCAGTGAGCCACAGGCACCCCCCACCTCTGCAGGAGACCCTCCCACACTAGCAGGTCAGTCTGATTCAGTCTCCTATGGGGTCACTGATCCTTCCCCTGAGTCCCAGTGCACACACTACTTTGTGTGTGCCCTCCAAGAGTGGAGTCTCTGTTTCCCCCAGTCCTGTTGAAGTCCTGTAATCAAATTCCACTAGGCTTCAAAGTCCAATTCTCTAGGAATTCCTCCTCCCGTTGCCAGACCCCCAGGTTGGGAAGCTTGACATGGGGCTCAGAATCTTTACTCCAGAGGGTGGACTTCTGTGGTATAATTGTTCTTCAGTTTGTGAGTCACCCATCCAGCCATTATGGGACTTGATTTTATTGTGATTGCACTCCTCCTACCAGCTCATTGTAGCTTCTCCTTTGTCTTTGGATATGGGGTATATTTTTTGGTGAGTTCCAGTGTCTTCCTGTCAGTGATTGTTCAGCAGTTAGTTGTGATTCTGGTGCTCTCTCAGGAGGGAGTGAGCACGCGTCCGTCTACTCTGCTATCTTGAATCAATCTAAGTTTTTTTTTAAATTAAGGTATGTACATAGTTTTTTTGACATAATGCTATTGCACACTTAATAGACTACAGTATAGTGTAATCATATACTTTTACATGCACTGGGAAACCAAAAAAATTTGTGTAACTTACTTTATTGCAATATTCACTTTATTATGATATTCCCTTTACTGTGGTGTTCTGGAACCAAACCAGAAATGTCTTTGAGGTATGCCTGTAGTAAGGGGATGGTTTCATGTTTATATTGAAAAAAATATTTAAATAAAAAGTTTGAGAATAATATTCTTTTGTGAAGGTACATACATATATATGAAAATGCATAGAAAAAATATCTGAAGGGAGATACACCAAACTGATGACAGGTGTTCCTTTAGCAGGGGACGGGGACTTTGGTGGTGTGGGCAAGGTGGTTCAAGTGACTTTTAGCCAATTCTCCCTTCATTTTGTATAATGGTCAATCTGTCACATGATGGCCATGGTGGGTCAAAGGAGAAAGATTATTGGATCATCTTGAGTGACCCATATGATTTTTTTCTTTTATTTATAGTCTATTATTATAACTTCTAACACATGTGCATTGCATTTGTAGATCAATTGATATCCCCAGGCAGGAGAAAAAAATATTTATGTTTTTTCATTCTTGTTAATGTGCATGTAAAAAGTTACTCTTCACGCTTTTCAGAGAAGCAGTCATCTTTGCAAGTTGTTTGACACTTTGCCATAATTGTGCTTGAATGAGTCCGCTAACACAACTGCATGTATTTTCCTCTAATGATTCTGGTATACTCTACCTATATCTATCCTATCTATCTATCTCTCTATCTATCTATCTCTCTCTCTATCTATCTATCTATCTACCTATCTATCTATTATCCATCTATCTATAACATTTCCAAGTATTAAAAATTTTGCCTAAAAATAGAACTGATTTAGGATTGAAAGAAAGAAAGTTTAAACTGTAGTGAGGAAATAAACCATCAACCCTCCTCTAAAGTTCAGGGCATTCCATTCCTCCCACCCTTCATCAACACCTCCTTGTGTTTTAACAGAGAAAAAGTAGTCAGTTCCCAGTGTTGAGAGCCAGCTGCAGCAGGCAAATATTGTAGAGCACGCTCTTCTACATTTAGGAAAAACAGGTGTCACTATCACTTTAATCTGTGAGAGAGTAATTAAGATGTGGCCTCCAAGTGCCGCACAGGCAAAGCTGATGAATATTTTGTCCTTTAAAGTTTAACTTTGAGTAATGTCCTGCAGGTAGAGAGTCAGCAGTTATTATTTTCAAGGACTGATCATTGTGATGTGTAATAGTTTGGGGCTGGTGATGATTGTAGGACTTAGGATGGGATTAAAATATGTAAAAACCTCAATACCTGACAATAAAATCAAATGTGAATATATTTCCACCATGTATAGGATTTCATAAATATCTTGTGAATTGGATCTAACATTGCACTCATTAGAATTACATATTAATGTTAATCTGATGGACAGATGTGCACATATAAAGATATATCTTACCCATCCAATGAAAGATGAGATCAAAGGGATGGATTTTTAAAATAACATAGTATGTGAAGAATCTCAAGCACTTGGTTTCTGGGGGAAAAAAATGAAGAAGAGAAGAGATTGACAAAAGGGTAGGCAGAGCCAGATCTGCTACGATCTGGACAGCCTTGTCTGCCAGGTTAAGAATCTTGAGTTTTATATTGAGATGATCTGTCTTCAGACAGGAAGGCTGATAGGTACATTAAAACTTTCCAAGTAGTACCTGACAGAGATAATTTTATAGGAATGCATTTTGAAATCCTCAATTTTGAGATCCTGAATTTCCACATAGGCTCTTTCTAAAGCTGAATGAGAGCACTCATGATCGGGATAGCCCTTCCCTTACTTCACAAAAGAAAGGCATAGCCCTGACCTTAGTCACAGAACAAAGAGAGTACATATATTATTTTTGTAGAAACTCCATTAATCATTAATGGATATGACTTAAACTTATTGGCCTTCCTGCTTTTCCTTGCATTTTGCATATAAATGTTAAGAGTGTTGGAATGTTCTGATTTCAAAAGGACTCTTGTATTAGGAGTAACCGAAACTGATTATCTTAAATCTAACTGATTATTTTGTCTGAGATGAGCAAATTTCTCAAGATATATTAAGTAGAACCCAGGGATGAAAATATGTACATGATTCTTTAAGATTGGGTGTACATTATTCTAATGGTATTTAAAACTCATTTTATCAAAGTATGGATTATTTATTCCAATTATAGTAAATCCTAATTTCATCTCACAAAATATTTAATATGCTTATCTTCCATTAACCAAAACTAAACTTCTAAAATTGTGATGAAACATTTATAATTGGGAACAGTTCTTTGAGGGAGAGTGAAAGCAAAGTATTTTGAAGACTGTTGTGGTTGTCAATGTAGAATCCTAAGGCAGGAAGAGGGTATAAAGGTCGACATGGTAATCGCAGTTAACCTTGGGTGATTGTGAGGTGGCAGAAGAAGTTTTATCATAATGTATGAAGCATTTAAAGAGTATCACGAAATCTAAGAGCAAACCAAATCACTGCTTCTCTGTCTTCTCCAGTTGTGCACCCTTCAGTTAATTGATTAAGTAGAGTTTTTAGAGCCTCCAGGGTGGGGCAGGCAGTGTGAACATGACAGATCTGTGCCTTTTACCACAAGAAGATCACATAAATCATGATCTTCCAGTGGTTTTTTTTTTTTTTTTTTTTTTTTTTGGGTTTTTTTTTAATTAATTAATTAATTTATTTTTGGCTGAGTTGGGTCTTCGTTGCTGCCCATGGGTTTTCTCTAGTTGCAGCAAGCAGGGGCTACTCTTTGTTGCGGTGTGCAGGCTTCTCATTGCGGTGGCTTCTCTTGCTGTGGAGCACAGGCTCTAGGCATGTGGGCTTCAGTAGTTGTGGCATGCAAACTCAGTAATTGTGGCTCATGGGCTCTAGAGCACAGGCTCAGTAGTTGTGGCGCACAGGCTTAGTTGCTCTGCGGCATGTGGGATCTTCCCAGACCAGGGCTCGAACCTGTGTCCCCTGCATTAGCAGGCAGATTCTTAACCACTGTGCCACCAAGGAAGTCCCAATCTTCCAGTGTTTTTAATTATTATTCTTAAGTTAGAGTACCTCAACTTTGGAAGGTCTACAGGAAACAAATTTTTATGCAATGTTTTTCTAGTATAGAATATTCATTTTCTGGGAAGTGAGTACATTATTTTCAGAATGAAAGAAAAAATCCCTGACCCGATCAAAAATAGGTTAAGAACTATTGTCAGAGGCTCTTAATTGCATCGTGAAGAGAATCATCTTTCCTTTCACCACCTTATCTTCTTTCCTTCTTTTTCTCTTCTCATCTTTCTCTTCTCCCTCCTTCTTCTTTGTCATCTTCTCTTCATTTTCATCTTCTTTCTTTCTCTCACACTCTCTCTTTCTCTCTCTTCTATAGTTGTCTTTGAAAACAACCTATGATGCTGATTATCTTTCTATAATTTCACATTCTGACAATTTTGCTGTACATTCTTCTTCCTTGGAACATTCCTTAGAGAACTCCTCCCTTGGCCCACCTGCACTATACATGGGTTATGTCTAGAAATTTAACGCATGCATCATGATATTACTGAAAGATCTGATCTCTAATAAAAAGTGTAGAGGCACACAAGCCGAGAGGGCATAGTGGTCTTTTGGTAACCATCCATTACTGGGCATTGACGAAGTTACTGGACATCCACTCCACATCCTGCAATGAGCATCTTTAAGAATTTTCGAAAGACAAAGTGCCTTGCAAGATTTTTTTTTTTAAATGCCAATTTTTTTTTAATGCCAATTTTTTTTTAATGCCAATTTTTTTTAAATGCCAATTTTTTTTAAATGCCAATTTTTTTAAATGCCAACTTCAGCTATCTGAACAAACAGTAAAGAATGGTTGTTTTAAAGCTGAAATTGGGAAGGACTTCTGTGACCAATATCCTCTGGCATAAAAATGGCATGGACTTTTTTTTTCCCAACTGGAAACAATTGCAAAATAATTCATGTCTGATTGAAAGAAGAGTAAAAGTAGTGAATAACTCTTGTTTTGAAGAAGCAAACCTGTGCCTAATGAAGACATAACTGCTTTGGGAAATTAGTGCTGAAGTTTGGCTTATATGTTTTGTATTTTGTCTTGAGTTTTGGTTTGTATGAGCATTTCTACTTTCTCAAAACATTTTCATAGTTTATCAGATTCCTTGCTTTCTCTCTCAGGAAATGTATAATTAAATACAATACTACCATTAATCTTCTGTTACTGTGTTTTATATTTATAATTATAAATTTTTGTCTGAAATTCAAAATTTTGTTGAAACACAAAGTCTCCTTCAATAGCCCAATACATGAGATCAAAATTGGCATTTTTGCTTTGAGAAAAATCATCATTTTAAATCAAGTCAAAGAATGATAGCCTGGAGTTGCTGAGTGACTTACCCGCCATTTGTTTTGTATCATGTTGTGTAAGAAAATATGACTTTCTTGTCATAATAATAAATTTAAAATAAAATTTCACTGTCACTCTGTGAATAAAAAGCAAACTTCTGATTCCAGGTAAGACTCAGAAAAGCTTAGCGCTTAGACAAATTCACAAAAAAGCTTTCCTAGAACGCTTAATAGTTGATTAATAAATATGCCCATGTTGCAGTTTGGGTGTCAAAGAGAAAAGTAAATCTATATATAACAGCATTTGTTCACCAAATACAGAGCCTCATAAAATCATGCATTTGGGTGTTTAGTGAAAGATCCTGAAATATCAGTATAATAAATAACATGGTGAGCAAATTATTATTTCTTGTATTAATACTGCTGGGGGGGGGGGGAATCAGTGACTAAAATATTCTCTTATTCCAAGACTGTGGTATCATCAAATAGTTAACTGCAATGTTAATGCAAAATGCCAGTGTGAATTGTCAAGGTTGTAAGGTAATATATTAATGCTACATTGAAAGCTCGTATTATGTAGCATACAATACTGCACTGTCAATTCAAAGGCTTATTTAAAAAGAAGATAATTCTGAATTATATTTTTGTCTCTGTGCTGTGACAGACTAAACTGAATATGTTCTTTGCTTTTCATTCTAAAAATGAAACTTATGTCACTTCATCCGAGGGGAAAAGAATGGAAATAGAAAGCATCACAGGGAGTTTAGGACTATATTACAGTCTAAATTAAATATCAGTTTTGCCTCTAATGTGAGTCATGGTTTTCTAACTGCACAGAGGTGGAATTCAGCTAAAGCAGAAGCTAAGTTCCCTGCTCTGTTCCTGGAACGCCAAAGGCAGAACATTCAGCACCTCATCAGGCAATACTACGAAAAAGCTAATAGATTTAGCAGAATTGAAAAGCAATGTGACCCCTGGAATTGAAAAACTTGCTGACAAGGTAGAAATACCATAATCCTGGGATTTTCTACTCTTGGTTCTATAGCCAACTCATAGGAGTTTGGCACTGCAGAGTACACCTGGTAAGACACAGGTTTTCAGAGTAATAATCCAAGATTCATAAGCTTTATCATTTGGTCAGGCTCACAGAGTGGTCTGTGGGACTACAAAAACTGAATGAAGGGAGGACAGCTGGAAGTGGTGACCACTGAAAATCCCAGGGTTAATGGGAAAGAAATGATGCAGCTGGTGACTTTCACATTTGTTTATAGGATTCCTCTCTTTCTCTTTCCTTCCCTTTCTCTCTCAGGAAGTACTGTAATTAAATGTGATACTACTGTTGATCTTCTGCTGCTACAGTTTATGTTCATGAATATAAATTTTTGTTTAAAATTAAGATATATGTTGAATAGCAAAATCACTATGCATAATCCAATATATGAGATCAAAGTTGACATTTTTCCTTTGAGAAAATCATCATCTTACATCAAATAGGCTATTTTGGGAAGGTCAAGTGGGGTCACCAGGGAAGATGGGACAGAGCTACACAATTCTACCAGTCACCACACAGGCAAAAGCCAGGTCACTGAATTTCATAACCAGTGGTTATTAGGAACAATTATGAAAAAATGTCCCATTTCCAACTTTGCAAATTAAAAAATGCATTTAGCAATTTCTACATAATTCCTTAGTTATGAAGGTGTATATCTGATATATTATTGTTACCATAATATTCATATTTGATCATAAAGATCAAAGGGACTCTAGCTTTATTTGTCTGCATATGCAGAGAGAAAGAGAAAGAGATTATTAGCAGTATCAAAAGAGCTGGTAAACCCATTGAAGAGGATAGATCAAAATATAGCAAGCCAAAATAATGTCAACATTTACCTAACAAACTTCTGATAGCCTGAAGGAAAATCCCTTCTTAAACTTTCCCTTGGTAGAGTAAGATTAAGAGATGTTATCTTTGCCAGCAGTATAGGTAGTGCAACATCCAGTTATAATGAAATGTTTCCCTCTATCTGCCTCAATAGTTTAATGAGCTCCAATTTAGTACATTTTTAATCTTACAAGTTTAGATTACTTGGCAATTGAGTACATAACTAATAATTGCATTTATTATAAAAAATGTACTACATTTTACAACCAAACATTTGAGACTTTGTTGGTCAACATCTGAGGTGCTTGATTTAAAGACATCAATTATCTGAATTTGCTTCCCTAATAATAACTATTGGATGATAAATTGTTTTGATTAAAAAGCCTTTGTCGGCTTCCCTGGTGGCGCAGTGGTTGAGAATCTGCCTGCCAATGCAGGGGACACAGGCTCGAGCCCTGGTCTGGGAAGATCCCACATGCCGCGGAGCAACTGGGCCTGTGAGCCACAATTACTGAGCCTGCGGGTCTGGAGCCTGTGCTCTGCAACAAGAGAGGCCGCGATAGTGAGAGGCCCGCGCACCGCGATGAAGAGTGGCCCCCGCTTGCCGCAACTAGAGAAAGCCCTCGCACAGAAACGAAGACCCAACACAGCCAAAAAAAAAAAGCCTTTGTGTAATTCATACAGGTATTAAAATTTTGGGCTATGCCCATGACATTTCTTGTGATAAACATCTGACTTTAGAGTAGCTAAATTTTACGATGTTCCTATGGGTAAATGTAATATATAAACACATACATATTATAATCATCTGTAGAAGAAATAAATATTAGTAATAAAATAAGTGCTACAATAAAATATTAGCATAATAATTAGAACAGGGAAGTTGGACACCATTCAAATGATTAATGATCATTCTCTGATTTGTTTTATTTATGTTTCAGATATTTACCAACTGTGTCTTAATCAGGATACTTTAAATGTAGGTAGTTTAATATTGAAACAGAGAAACACACACACACACTTATATACACGTGCAAATATCTTTTTTAAACCACTTTTAAAATATAGAAATAGAGGGAAACAAAATAAAAGATTATATAAGCTGAATTATAATTTATGCTTCACTTGTATAATATCATAAGATGCTCTCTTAAGAAACTTGGTTTCAAGAGATTTTACCTTAGAATGAGTAAAATTAAACTCATTTAATTTTAAATGAGTTTTTTTGGTTACATTGTATCTTATAAAGGTCAGAATTTTGTTAGTTACATTGTATCTTATAAAGGTCAGAAGGGATAGAGAGTTTACTATCCTCCATTGTAGAAAACTGGCAAGATCATTAAATGAAAAATTAAAACATTTTTCAAAAAGCTGCATTTACATGTTAAAGCCATCCAAAAGACTGTGTTTAATTTATGCTCCATTAAAGTATGTGGGTTTATATGGCTATCTATTACATTATTGAGACCTGTTCTAATAGCAGATGCCATTTACAACACCTGGGAGATACCGAGCAGTTTATTAAAGTGCTTATTTTCACTAATAGGAAATCTGATCACTAGCTCTTTTTCTAGTTATTAGGAAGGCAAAAAATGCCTTTTCTCTAGATTAGATTTGGAGGTCATTTATCTTTGTAGTAGATGTAGATTTACCCTTATTGTTTCAATATATCAAAAAAGTAGTATTATAAAAGTTGTTTAATAAAAGGAATCTGCAGAAAATGCAAAGAGTAATGTGTACCCTGCCAGAGCTATTTGCCCAGGAGAATAAGTTGGAACAATGGACTCACCCCCATCCACATCTCTAGATCTCTCATTTACTTGACTTCTTCATTCCTTTTAAGGAAAATCATTGACATTGGAAAATACAGGTGGCTTCAGAAATCTAGATTTCTACACAAGTTTCTTCTGTATGGTTTGTTTTGTTATTAGCAAGCACAACACCAAGCTCAAGGGAAATCAAACTTTATTTTTCTTGGCTAAAGGAGATAAGCAGCAGCTTGAACAAAAGAAATCGGTAGAACCTTTTTCAATACTTTTGGAAACAAGCATTCTTAGATACTAAATATACTTCCAATTAGTCCAGGATATTCCAGAATATTAAACCATACCATAACTTACTATTAACTAAATTGGAATATCATATCCCTTCAAATGAATTTCCATAAAGTGGGAATTTATTTATAACAATAAACATCCATTGGCGCTAATAACAATAAAATAAGAGTGATGGTAATTATCATTTATTGCATGCTGTCTCTATGCAAAGTGTTGTGTCAGTGCTTTACCTAGACTCTATTATCTTATCCAGACAACAGCCTTATAGGGTTTATGATAGTCACCGCCAAATCCAGTTTCATACTTTTGCTAATTTCTCAATCTTGTTTTCCTTTACATTTTTAGCTATCTAATTTTCCATCCTGCAAGGGCTCAAAAATCAAATACATTATTTTTGGCTTTGATTTCTCCAAAACATGATTTACAAAGACAGCTACTTGCAGTCTAGTTGTCATCATATTTTGTGGGTAATAACATAGTTACTTTGCTGTACATTACAGCAAAAGGTATCCATGTACTAAAAATATTCCAGGTTTTTAAATCCTCATCCTTTCCTCTTATCATTTCTGGCTCAACTCATATCTTTGGTCTTGATGTGAGCCCCCAAATTCTAAAACTCTTATAATTTTTGTGCAGAAAAATTCAGCTCTCTGTCTACAATAATGTATATATACATGCCCCGATGAACTGCTATATTTTAAATTAGTTAAAACAACAACGACAGCACAAAGTTTCCACTGCTGCATTTAGGAAAATAAATGTATTTGATTCAGATTCTAGCATTTAGTGGTAAGGCAAGCTTGATCCATATTCATTGCAAAATAAATCATTCCTACATAAGTAGCTTAATTCAGTTGGTCTCTGATGGTTGCAGCTCAAAATATCAGCTGGAAATATGGTACAGAGAGAGTGTTATCAAGTTTTCTGTTACAGATCTCATGCGTTCTAAAGTGGGCTTCCTGAATATCCCCACCCTACCTGAATTTGGTAGAGGGGTATAGACTTGGACAGAGTTCCCAAGGGTTTGGAAAGTATTTCCCCCTATTAGGAACTCTGAGATTATTTAATTGCCTGTATCCCTGTCTTTTCCAGGTCTGCACCTATAGGTCAAGCTGCAGTGAACTTCATGAAGTCACCTAGATTAGAGAGTGACTTGGACTTCAGACCTTGGGCCCTGTATCTGTGAAGTTGCAGCCTCCCAGAGGAGGTAACTTTTCTCATTCATACAGAGGCTCTCGTAGCTTATCTGTGGCCTTGAATATTCTGCCTATCATGTGCCTATGTGTGTTATACAGTGGAGTGTGTAATTCATGTTTCCTCTATTCACTAAAATTTTTATACAATTTTTAAAGGTTGCACTCCATTTACAGTTATTACAAAATATTGGTCATATTCCTCGTGTTGTACAATACATCCTGTAGCCTATTTTACACCCAGTAGTTTGTACCTCCCACTCCCCCACCCCTCTGCTCCCCCCACCACTGGTAACCACTAGTTTGTTCTCTATACCTGTGTCTGCTTCTTTTTTGTTTTATTCACTATTTTGCTGTATTTTTATAGATTCCACATATAAGTGATATCATATAGTATTTGTCTTGCCCAGTCTGACTTATTTCACTTAGCATAATGCCCTCCAAGTCCATCCATGTTGCTGCAAATGGCAAAATTTTGTTTTTCTATGCCTGAGTAATATTCCATTGTATATATATACCACATCTTCTTTATCCATTCATCTGTTGATAGGCAGTTAGCTTGCTTCCATATCTTGGCAATTGTAAATAATGCAGCTATGAACGTTGGGGTGCATGTGTATTTTTGAATTAGTGTTTATGTTTTTGTTTTTGCATATATACCCAGGAGTGAAATTGCTAAGTCATACTGTACTTCAATTTTTAGTTTTTTGAGAAACCTCCATACTGTTTTCCACAGTAGCTGCACCAGTTTACATTCCCATCAACAGTATATGAGGGTTCCTTTTTCTCCACATCCTTGCCAACATTTGTTATTTGTGTTCTTTTTGTTGATAGTGATTCTGACAGGTGTGAGGTGATATCTCATTGTGGTTTTGATTTGCATTTCCCTGATGATTAGTGCTTCTATCATATTCACTTTTGAGGGATAGCACAAGAAATGTTCCTTACATTTCTTTTCAGTTTCCCATATTTTCAAATATCTTTTATATGGTAGACACTGAAGATGATTAAATGAACTATGATAAATAAAAGGGTGAACCCAGCTCTCATCTCACAAATCCCTTCTAAAACCTCCTGTGTCTCATGTATTTTTGGAAGTCCCTAGGGAGTGTCCCACAAATGCTCACAAACAAGCCCACCCAGTTCTGCAGTTGTTGGGTTGAAAGACACTTTTTGGGAAAACCATCTTTTCCCAGGAGTATCATAGCATGTTATGCTTTGCTGCTCTGCCACTCTTCCTGGGTAATTAGCAAGCTTTTACTTTCATGTCTCAAGATCATATATCAGCTTCTTCTCCCACTACATTCGCCATAAAATGGTGTGCCTTTTTTTTTTAAGTTTTGAATTTTATTTTATTTATTTTTTTATACAGCAGGTTCTTATTAGTCATCAATTTTATACACATCAGTGTATACATGTCAATCCCAATTGCCCAATTCATCACACCACCACCCCCAACCCCTCGCCGCGTTCCCCCCTTGGTGTCCACACATTTGTTCTCTACAACTGTGTCTCAATTTCTGCCCTGCAAACCAGTTCATCTGTACCATTTTTCTAGGTTCCACATATATGCGTTAATATACAATATTTGTTTTTCTGTTTCTGAATTACTTCACTCTGTATGACAGTCTCTAGATGAATCCACGTCTCTACAAATGACCCAATTTCGTTCCTTTTTATGGCTGAGTAACATTCCATTGTATATATGTACCACATCTTCTTTATCCATTCATCTGATGACGGGCATTTAGGTTGCTTCCATGACCTGGCTATTGTAAATAGTGCTGCAATGAATATTGGGGTGCATGTGTCTTTTGGAATTACGGTTTTCTCTGGGTATATGCTCAGTAGTAGGATTGCTGGATCATATGGTAAATCTGTTTTTAGTTTTTTAAGGAATCTCCACACTGTTTTCCATAGTGTCTGTATCAATTTACATTCCCACCAACAGTGCAAGAGGGTTCCTTTTTCTCCACACCCTCTCCAGCATTTGTTGTTTGTAGATTTTCTGATGATGCCCATTCAAACAGGTGTGAGGTGATACCTCATTGTAGTATTGAATTGCATTTCTCTAATAATTAGTGATGTTGAGCAGCTTTTCATGTGCTTCTTGGCCATCTGTACGTCTTCTTTGGAGAAATGTCTATTTAGGTCTTCTGCCCATTTTTGGATTGGGTTGTTTGTTTTTTTAATATTGAGCTGCATGAGCTGTTTATGTATTTTGGAGATTAATCCTTTGTCTGTTGATTCGTTTGCAAATATTTTCTCCCATTCTGAGGGCTGTCTTTTTGTCTTGCTTATGGTTTCCTTTGCTGTGCAAAAGCTTTTAAGTTTCATTAGGTCCCATTTGTTTATTTTTGTTTTCATTTCCATTACTCTAGGAGATGGATCAAAAAAGCTCTTGCTGTGACTTATGTCAAAGAGTGTTTTTCCTGTTTTCTTCTAAGAGTTTTAGAGTGTCGGGTCTTACATTTAGGTATCTAATCCATTTTGAGTTTATTTTTGTGTATGGTGTTAGGGAGTATTCTAATTTCATTCTTTTACATATAGCTGTCTAGTTTTCCCAGCACCACTTATTGAAGAGGCTGTCTTTTCTCCATTGTATATCCTTGCCTCCTTTGTCATAGATTAGTTGACCATAGGTGCATGGGTTTATCTCTGGGCTTTCTATCTTGTTCCATTGATCTATGTTTCTGTTTTTGTGCCAGTACCATATTGTCTTGATTACTGTAGCTTTGTAGTATAGTCTGAAGTCAGGGAGTCAGATTCCTCCAGCTCTGTTTTTTTCCCTCAAGACTGCTTTGGCTATTCAGGGTCTTTTGTGTCTCCATACAAATTTTACGATTTTTTGTTCTAGTTCTGTAAAAAATGCCATTGGTAATGTGATAGGGATTGCATTGAATCTGTAGCTTGCTTTGGGTAGTATAGTCATTTTCACAATATTCATTCTTCCAAACCAAGAACATGGTATATCTCTCCATCTGTTGGTGTCATCTTTAATTTCTTCCATCAGTGTCTTATAGTTTTCTGCATACAGGTCTTTTGTCTCCCTAGGTAGGTTTATTCCTACGTATTTTATTTTTTTTGTTGCAGTGGTAAATGGGAGGGTTTCCTTAATTTGTCTTTCAGATTTTTCATCATTAGTGTATAGGAATGCAAGAGATTTCTGTACATTAATTTTCTGTCCTGCAACTTTACCAAATTCATTGATTAGCTCTAGTAGTTTTCTGGTGGCATCTTTAGGATTCTCTATGTATAGTATCATGTCATCTGCAAACAGTGACAGTTTTACTTCTTCTTTTCCAATTTGTATTCCTTTTATTTCTTTTTCTTCTCTGATTGCCATGGTTAGGACTTCCAAAACTATGTTAAATAATAGTGGTGAGATTGGACATCCTTCTCTTGTACCTGATCTTAGAGGAAATGCTTTCAGTTTTTCACCGTTGAGAATGATGTTTGCTGTGGGTTTCTCATATACAGCCTTTATTATGTTGAGGTATGTTCCATCTATGCCCACTTTCTGGAGAGTTTTTTTCATAAATGGGTGTTGAATTTTGTCAAAAGCTTTTTCTGCATCTATGGAGATGATCATATGGTTTTTATTCTTCAATTTGTTAATATGGTGTATCACATTGATTGAATTACGTATATTGAAGAATCCTTGCATCCCTGGGATAAATCCCACTTGATCGTGGTGTATGATCCTTTTAATGTGTTGTTGGATTCTGTTTGCTAGTATTTTGTTGAGGATTTTTGCATCTATATTCATCAGTGATATTGGTCTGTAATTTCCTTTTTTTGTAGTATCTTTGTCTGGTTTTGGTATGAGGGTGTTGGTGGCCTCATAGAATGATTTTGGGAATGTTCCTTTCTCTGCAATTTTTTGGAAGAGTTTGAGAAGGATGGGTGTTAGCTTTTCTCTAAATGTTTGATAGAATTCACCTGTGAAGCCATCTAGTCCTGGACTTTTGTTTGTTGGAAGATTTTTAATCACAGTTTCAATTTCATTCCTTGTGATTGGTCTCATCACATTTTCTATTTCTTCCTGGTTCATTCTTGGAAGGTTATACCTTTTTGAGAATTTGTCCATTTCTTCCAGGTTGTCCATTTTATTGGCATGGAGTTGCTTATAGTAGTCTCTTAGGATGCTTTGTATTTCTGCCATGTCTGTTGTAACTTCTCCTTTTTCATTTCTAATTTTATTCATTTGAGTCCTCTTCCTCTTTTTTTGTTAAGTCTGGCTAATGGTTTATCAAATTTGTTTATCTTCTCAAAGAACCAGCTTTTAGTTTTATTGATCTTTGCTATTGTTTTCTTTGTTTCTATTGCATTTATTTCTGCTAACTTTGATCTTTATGATTTCTTTCCTTCTGCTAACTTTGGGTTTTGTTTGTTCTTCTTTCTCTTGTTCCTTTAGGTGTAAGGTTAGATTGTTTATTTGAGATTTTTCTTGTTTCTTGAGGTAGGCTTGTATAGCTATAAACTTCCCTCTTAGAACTGCTTTTCCTGCATCCCATAGGTTTTGGATCGTCGTATTTTCATTGTCATTTGTCTCTAGGTATTTTTTGATTTCCTCTTTGATTTCTTCAGTGATCTCTTGCTTATTTAGTAACATATTGTTTAGCCTCCATGTGTTTGTGTTTTTTACATTTTTCCCCCTGTAATTGATTTCTAATCCCATAGTGTTGTGGTCAGAAAAGATACTTCCTATGATTTCAATTTTCTTAAATTTACTGAGGCCTGATTTGTGACCCAAGACATGATCTATCCTGGAGAATGTTCTGTGCGCACTTGAGAAGTGTAATCTGCAGTTTTTGGATGGAATGTTCTATAAATATCAGTTAAATCTATCTGGTCTGTTGTGTCATTTAAAGCTTGTGTTTTCTTATTAATTTTCTGTTTTGATGATCTGTCCATTGGTGTAAGTGAGGTGTTGAAGTCCCCCACTATTTTTGTGTTACTGTCAATTTCCTATTTTATAGCTGTTAGCTGTTGCCTTATGTATTGAGGTGTTCCTATGTTGGGTGCATATATATTTATAATTGTTATATGTTCTTCTTGGATTGATCCCTTGATCATTATGTAGTGTCCTTCCTTGTCTCTTATAACATTCTTTATTTTAAAGACTATTTTATCTGATATGAGTATTGTTACTCCAGCTTTCTTTTCATTTCCATTTGCATGGAATATCTTTTTCCATCCCCTCACTTTCAGTCTGTATGTGTCCCTAGGTCTGAAGTGGGTCTCTTGTAGACAGCATACATATGGATCTTGTTTTTGTATCCATTCAGCAAGTCTGTGTCTTTTGGCTGGAGCATTTAATCCTTTCACGTTTAAGGTAATTTTCGATATGTATTTTCCTATGCCAATTTTCTTAATTGTTTTGGGTTTGTTTTTGTAGGTCCTTTTCTTCTCTTGTGTTTCCCACTTAGAGAAGTTCCTTTAGCATTTGTTGTAGCACTGGTTTGGTGGTGATGAATCCCCTTAGCTTTTGCTTGTCTGTAAAGCTTTTGATTTCTCCATTGTATCTGAATGAGATCCTTGCCGGGTAGAGTAATGTTGGTTGTAGGTTCTTCCCTTTCATCACTTCAAGTATATATCATGCTACTCCTTTCTGGCTTGTAGAGTTTCTGCTGATAAATCAGCTGTTAACCTTATGGGAGTTCCCTTGTATGTTATTTGTCATTTTTCCCTTGCTGCTTTCAATAATTTTTCTTTTCTTTAATTTTTGCCAGTTTGATTACTATGTGTCTCAGCGTGTTTCTCCTTGGGTTTATCCTGTATGGGACTCTCTGCACTTCCTGGACTTGAGTGGCTATTTCCTTTCTCATGTTAGGAAAGTTTTCGATTATAATCTCTTCAAATATTTTCTCTGGTCCTTTCTCTCTCTCTTCTCCTTCTAGGGCCCCTATAATGCAAATGCTGTTGCATTTAATGTTGTCCCAGAGGTCTCTTAAGCTGTCTTCATTTCTTTTCATTATTTTTTCTTTATTCTGTTCTGCAGCAGTGAATTCCACCATTCTGTCTTCCAGGTCACTTATCCATTCTTCTGCCTCAATTATTCTGCTACTGATTCCTTCTAGCGTATTTTTCATTTCAGTTTTGTATTGTTCATCTCTGTTTGTTTGTTCTTTAAATCTTCTAGGGCTTTTTAAAACATTTCTTGCATCTTCATCTTTGCCTTCATTCTTTTTCGGGGGTTCTGGATCATCTTCACTATCATTATTCTGAATTCTTTTTCTGGAAGCTTGCCTATCTCCAGTTCATTTAGTTGTTTTTCCGGGGGTTTATCTTGTTCCTTCATATGGTACATAGCCCACTGCTTTTTCATCTTGTCTATCTTTCTCTGAATGTGGTTTTTGTTCCACAGGCTGCAGGACTGTAGTTCTTCTTGCTTCTGGTGTGCCTTTTTTTTTTTCAAGAAATTAAATTCTGAGATACAAACTGGAGATATGCTCAGATGATAAAATCATGCTTGGAAAATATGGTTCTCTCTAAAAATTCTAACTGACGAGTCCACAAGAGATGACATAAATGTTTCCCATGACAATTTTCTGCTGTGAGCACAGTGATACAGAACACTGGTCCTCAACCCCCACTGCCCAGGAGAATGACCTGGGAGCTTTTAAAATTCTGGATGTTCAGGCTGCATTCCAGGCAAATTAAATCAGATGCTCTGGGGTGGAGCAAAGGCATCAGAAGTGTGTCAAGCTTCCCAGATGATTCTAATATGCGGCTAAGTTTCAGAACTGCTGATGGATATGTCATTTCATTTTATTTTTGGTACAACTAATTATATGATAGACACCAGTTAATAATAGAATGGAAAGAATATATTATGCTTTTGATATAATGGCCAAGAACCAATCTGACTTTAATTAATGAATCACTAAGGTTTGATCCTTAAATTGTCTGAAAAATTCAAGGTAAAGAAATCTAACAGTCGTAGCTATTTATTAACTCTTATTCAACTTGAACAAGTGTGTGACGTAGGTACAACATATATTTTTATAAGAACAAAATCTTTGCTCTTAATAGAGTTCAGTTTACTGATGCCTGTTTCCCACTTAATGTCATAATCTTCTGTGACATCACAATTAATTCCTGTGGAGATGATTATAGTTACACAAAGAGGATTATGATTTCAGGGAAGTGATAAACAGCAGGAAGAGAATGAAGTCCTCTTTGGCGTCCCAAGCAACACCAGCCTGGTAAGAGTGAAAGCCAAAAAAAAAAAAGAAAAGTAAAAGAACAAAAAATAGTTCCTTCAGAATATTATAAAATTGTAGATTTAGTTTCTTTTGTAAAAGGCAATTAACTCTTTAAACAGTTATTTGTTGATTGCACCAGCTTAATTACTTAAACAGCTAGTGTTTTATCAGCTCAATCAAATATTTTATTAGTATTGCTTTAAATTAAGATTCCAAATGTACCTTGAGATTTAGACTTATCAGTATCATTACTGTGGATATTGGCTACCTGTGAATGTTTTGCTTTGCAAATACCTCCAATGTTAGAACTTTAGAATAGTGATAAAATAAATTTGGCCTTCATGGAATGCATTCCCTTCTCCTAAAGTTTTCAAGATTTGGGTGATAAAGCAAGTGATTTTTTTGTTTACATACGCTCCATAGTCTTTTGAATGAAAAATTTAACAGTATTCTTAATTCCATGGAATGATATTCAAAGGGTTATGTACAAAGGATCTACACCTATACTTTAATTTAAACATTGTTACTTGACCCACCAATCTCTCTTGATATTATTATAGCAGAGATGCAGATCAACTTTACTATGTAACAAACATTATTCCCACCTGGCCTGACCATCTGATAAGTTTGCCAGTAAGGGATATTTGAGTGGCTACAATTTTTTGGAATTTTTATTTATCTGTTTGTGTAACACACTTTCATAGAAGACCCAGTCAAATATGTAAGGGGATATAATGAACCAGCTCCCTCAACTAATAATTTACATAAAAATCATATTTTAAGGTCAGTTGTGGTTTTTTGTTTTGTTTTGATCTTTCAGAAATCATCAGGAAAGCATAAACATTATTTAACAGTTATACAAACTATACTCAGTCTTCAAGGATTCAAAATTATCTACTTTGTTTCTGAGAGACTCTGAGTTATCACTCCTAGAAATCTCAATTGCTGTAATCAACAAATAGTTAAATCTTTTTCACAATTTTGGCATTGTTCTTGATACTTAAAATCAACACAAAATTTAAAAGTTTATAAACAACTTAAGGAACCTGAAAAATGGCATTTTGTGAGGTTATCTTTCTATAGAAAGAAATTTCTTTGTAATTGCCCAAACACGATTTTTATTCTGAAAGCTCTTTAGCTTTGAAAATTTCCTAAATTATAATTAATTGATTTAAATCTTGCCTTGATGAAAGAATCCAAGCAGATAAGATTAATTTCTTAGTCTCTAACTACCTAACTTACCCAAGGGGCTATTCCAAAATGCTCAGCACTCAGACCTCCATCGATTATAATTTATGTAAATGATCTGTTTCTCCCTAAAACTACTGAAGAAGTGTAACAGATACACAAATCAGTGAGCTGGTGGGAGCAGAAAGAGCAGACTCTCTCCACGTGGGCTATTATGAAAAGTGATTTAATTATTTCTTTTAGAAGTTTAATATGCAAAAAGTTAACTTCTAGAAAGAGACCATTGCCAGATGGCTATGAAAATTGTTTTTCATTAAATTGGACTGTTTAAATTTTCCAGGCCCATGAATCCAAAGACAGTTTAATCATAGTCAAGAGGGAATTGTAACTCTGGAAAACTAAGCAGAACCCTGTAGCCAGGGCTATGAGGATAATTATAATGAAATAAGACCACACGGTTGGGAATCAGCCTACAAGAAGGTAATTCTAGTCATCCAGAGTCTGATACGAGAGGTTTATCAACAGCAAGCTTTGTGGAAAATTCCTGGGTAGGCAATTGAAGAAACAGGGAGAGGAAGTCTCTAGAAGAGAAGGGGATGGACATTATCTCTGGGTTGTACATACCACTGAGTTGGGATTATGGTTTCTCATGTAATATTCATTTACTTAATGAAAGGAACATTTATCAAATACCCCATTCATTATACAAAATTTGGATACAAACAAATGTGTTTGATTTTGAAAACAATTTTCCAGATGAATGACGTTTTCACCTCTATGTTTATTAGAAGTTTTCTGCGATGCTCCCCAATTCTCAAACTATTTTGGAAATCCCTCTTTGCAAAACATCTTCAGAATCAGTTCCTAAAAACATGAGAAAATATTTTATTACCTTAGCAGTAGAATCATAAAAGCATCATTACTGAATTCTGTGGGTTGATGAGATAGTTGAGAATTTATGATTAATGTGAAATAGAGCAATTTCCAGTCTATGTAACAATTGCATAGTAGTGTAGTATAAATGCAACCCCTCAAAATACCCCTACAGCAGGGTTAAACTCTAAGTCTTCTACTGTCCTGCTGCAATGGGCATGTTTGATGGTGTTGCTTAGGGATTATCATGGGATTCTTATTTGTGTAAAAATTAGGGATCTATTTTCACACACACACAAAAAAAACTAGGCAGGCAGGGAATGAACCTTTGCACCAAGAGAAGATTTAAATAGATCTGGTGCGTTTTCTACATTTGAAAACACTAATCCCACAGATAGACTGGAGTTGCTAAAAAAAGGTGTCAAAATGGAATCAGTTTAATAACCACTCAAGTAACATGAGAGTTTTACAGACATTGCAGAGATACAATGTTTTTCACAATTAATGAAGAATAGGTACTTGCAGCCTTTACATAGAATAAGTGTAGAGGCAAAGGCAGGGCATCAAAGCAGGAGGGATACATCTTCCTTCAGGAATATTGTGAGATGCACGGAAGACACTTCAGATTGTAATGGAAGTATTCTCTTAGCTCTCCTGGTTAAAAGTTGTACCTGACCTTTGTAAAAAAGAATTCAAGTCTGACAACAGAAACTGCGATCCTCCAACACTCTTATACATATAAATGTATAATCATAATACTCATTAAAGACTGGGGTTCAATAATTCTCAAAAAATGACTTTTTCATACTCTTAAACATCTTCATTCATTATTATAAAGATATCACAACTGTATTATCATAGTCAAATTTCTGGGCATTGACGTATAGACATGTTGGTAAACTTCCAGTTATAAACATCCAGCTGAAATAGACCTCTGGTAGCTGGAGTGTAACGTATGTATGTTTAAATTCAAAAGAAACTCCAGCAAAGGGATAATCTAGGGTTGATGGCAATGTGTTAACTCCATGTGTAAGTTCCCGTTCTTTTCTGAAAAAGACTAAAGTATACACTTTATTTTCTAAAAATAAATGTAGTCAATTATTTATTGTCCCATTACAATTTGCCAGAAAAAAAGAAAGAGAAAAAATTTCCCTAATGGTGATTTTATACCCAAAATTGAGTGAAGCCTTACTTTAACCAAAAATGATTGCTTCCTTTTCTGCATTTCATTATGTAAAGGCCAGGAAGTGGTTAAAAATTTAAGGTTTAGACTTTCTAAAAAGAAAATTTCTACATATGCAAGAAACTAGTAAGCGGCTGCATTTCACACCAAATTATACCACTTTGTGTGCTTTCCTATTCCCTCATGAAGACTTGGTAGCTACATGTGCTGTATCTGAAGAACACTTTGCTTTTAAAAGAATAATAGCAATGAAAACAACTAAGATTTGTTGAGAATTTCCTAATGATAGTTTAATTGCACTACAGATATTATTTCATATAATTCTTACAACCACAAGGTGAGGTTGATGCTCTTGTTATTCCCTTATATTCAGAGAAGGAAAGGTTTCTCTTGGGGGGCGCGGGTATAGTTGCTTTACAGTGTTGTGTTAGTTTCTGCTGTACAATGAAGTGAATCAGCTATATGTATACATATATCCCCTCCCTCTCGGACTTCCCTCCCACCCCAACCCTATCCCATCCATCTAGGTCATCACAGAGCACCACGCTGAGCTCCTTGCACTATACAGCAGGTTCCCACTGGCTATCTGTCTTACACATGGCAGTGCACATACATCAATCCCAGTCTCCCAGTTCATGCCCCCCTCCTCCCTCCTGTGTCCACAGGTCCGTTCCCTACATCTGCATCTCTATTCCTGCCTTGCAAATAGGTTCATCTGCACCATTTTTCTAGACTCCACATACATGTGTTAATATATGATATTTGTTTTTCTCTTTCTGACTTACTTCACTCTGTATGACAGACTCTAGGTCCATCCACATCTTTACAAATGACCCAATTTCGTTCCTTTTTATGGCTGAGTAATATTCCATTGTATATATGTACCATATACCCTGAGAAAACCATAATTCAAAAAGACACATGCATCCCAATGTTCATTGCACCACTATTTACAATGGTCAGGACATGGAAGCAACCTAAATGTCCATTGACAGATGAATGGATAAAGAAGAGAAGCTTTTTAAGAGATTAAATGACTTGCCCAGGGTGACCAGAGAGAAAGTCATAGCCCTTAAATTCTACATGGGACCACTTCTTTAAACTTTGCAGCAAATAACACCTTGCATTTTAGCTAGTTTCTTTCCTATTTCTCATATAAGGTTAGAGTGTCAGCTCTCAGAGGGGAAGATTTTATGTTATGCTTCTTATCCTTCTTAGAACCTAACAGCTCCTGCCTCTAGTGCTCACAGATTGAATAAACTAATGGAAAATGAATAAAGAAATGGTGAATGAATGAATGAATACTTCAAAATAATTAAATCACTTTTGATCAAGGCAAAATTTGCTGTTACATCCCCTTTTTCGTGTAGACTTTTTAAAGGCTTTAAATCCTTGCAGCAAAAACCAGAAAGCTCATGTTTTTGTTTTGAAAATACTAGAAGGGTCTCAAAGGTAGAAAGCTAAATGTTAGCACTTGACTTGAGGATGATCTGCTTTCATTTGATGATTACTTAGAGTGCGTCCTCAGAGACAGTTCACAAGCTAGCATGGCTTATCATAACCTTGGCCCCAAGAAGCACTGGGGAGGGAGACAAGATTGTACTTATTAAGAGCTGAGCCCTTTACATGAGCTCCCAGTGGTTTATCTCACCGCCAGGGTCCACTGATATGTTCTTTGACGGAGACAGGAGCTGAAATTTTTCTAGTAGTATCTAGTGTCAACCAATTTTTCAGAACAAAGAGTGGGTACATTCATGGCTGAACCCCACATCTGGTTTTTTGGTAATGATACAGATCTCATGAATTCCTGTTTCTGTGGTCCAGCTGTAAAAAACTCTGCTCAACACCATGCAATCATAGACATTTGTTCCCAGAAATGATGGAGATGGTTTGATCCTGAGTAACTCTCAAGTAAGTACCTTAGAAACAGTTCTTACTTCTCTCTTAGGACTGTTGAGTTTAGTGACCTTTAAAAGACTTAATATTTACAAAACCTCTGAAGCTCCCTGAAGTACTATGTAAATATGCAAATCACAGACAAGATAGTCAATATATGTAAATGCCCCTTAATTTTAAAAAAAATGGCTTGAATTAGGCACAAGAGACCGTCCATTTACCTTATTTGAACAGAAAATGCAAAGACTAATCCTAGAGAAGGTTTTTCAATTTCACTTGTTTTTTAAACAATCACTTGAAAGATCCTTTTTAGTGTTTTTGAATAGTTGATGATACAAACCTACACAAAAGAATAACATTGACTCTGCTATGAGATTAGTTTTCAGACTCTCTTCCCCACAAAATGATGCAGGTCTTGAACTGATGTATTCAGTTAATTATTCAGCAAGGGCTGGAACAGAGCAGAGAGCAAATATCAACCTTGGTGATAACAGTTTACTTGAAATTCTTTATGTTTATCCCTAAGGTTGTCAATTACACCACACCTCTTGGTGTTGAGACTCATTTGCAAGTTGCAGCCATGAGAAACATTTGTCACAGCCCGAGAGAACTGCTTCCTGAGGGCATGTTGAAAGACATAATAGGGTAGACCAAGCTCTCAGAAGTTTGGACGCTTATCTGCACTCCATTCAAAAACAATCTAAATGGCTTTTGATATAATATTCTGACACTTTCCATTTAGATCTTGTTTGAAAGAGCAAGGGCAGAGGCAATCAAAAATAAGGAAAAAATGTGGGGTGGGAGAGTAAATATTGAAATTTCATGGGCATAAAAGATTCAAATTAAATTTGTGATGAAGGTCTAAAGAGTGTCTTTTTGTTTTTTTACCATTTTTATTGGAGTATAATTGCTTTACAATGGTGTGTTAGTTTCTGCTTTATAACAAAGTGAATTAGTTATACATATACATATATCCCCATATCTCTTCCCTTTTGCGTCTCCCTCCCTCCTATCCTCCCTATCCCACCCTTCTAGCTGGTCACAAAGCACCTAGCTGATCTCCCTGTGCTATGTGACTGCTTCCCACTAGCTATCTATTTTACATTTGGTAGTGTATATATGGACATATATACACTACCACTGAAGAGTGTCTTGATGGAAACTCTGGTTATCTATTACCATAGCGAAGCCACTTATCATGTCTCCCTGGAAAATGCACATATGATAGGGTTAGCTAAGATCCTTGTCTATGCAGGCTGTCCTATTTCTCAAGTCTCCAAATAGATGGAATATCAGAGCTAAGATCCTCTTATCTTCCTTTTTCTTGTTTGTTTGTCAACAAGATTCTGCTCTTACAAGTTAGATTAAAACAGAACAGTCACAGCAAAGACAAGCAAATGCCCTCATCTCCACGGCTTATCCTGTCCTACAGATATTGCTGGTGCTGCCCCTCTTTGCTCAGAGCACAGTGGTCACTCCTCACTGTAATGGTGATAAAAGCATACCCAGGGTTAGGTAAGGGAAAACTTGGCTTCAGTATCCAGGCTTTCCTCAACTGTACCCTATGGATGTCTGACAATCTTTCTTCTTCTGCATTACAATACACATATATATATGTCGATCCAATGGAAGGACCCAGAATCAGAAAGTGAGATCACTCTCTGAAAAAGGAAAAATAATCAGAATGAGATCATGTTCAGATCAGAATCAGAAATATTTTAGAGGCATTTAGCTTAAGAAGTGGTTTGTAAATATAAAGCACTAGAGGGACTTCCCTGGCGGTCCAGTGGTTAAGACACTGGGCTTCCACTGGTTGGGGAACTAAGATCCTGCATACTGCGTGGTGTGGCCAAAAAATAGAAAAAAAAAAATGTGTATACATATATGTGTATATGTATATATATATATATATATATATCACTGGAAAAGTTGGGAAAAAAACATTTAGCAAGTGTTTGAGCCTCAGTGGAAAAAAAGAGCATTTACTTAATGAATTATCTATTTATTTTTGTTGTCATTTGTTTTGTCATTTCTGCTCACTCCTAAAGCGTAGATGCCTAGAAGAGTGTCTGGTACATCACAGTGCTCAGTGTCAGTTGCATTAACAGAGTTCAACAAATCAAGATAACAAAAGCTAACATCTCAATATAAATATAGGAAAGAAATATAAGGGTGGGTACAGTTAAAAAAGTAAAGCAAACAATTAGTGAGAATTGTAAGAATTAGTAAGAATTACAGCTTCACTAGTAATCAAATATATATATGTAAACATGCAATATATTTGCCTATCAAAGTGACAAAAATTGACAAAAATAACTAATATAATTTTGATCAAAGTGTGGTACAATTACTGCTTAAAAGTTAAATTCTGGAAAGAAGTAATGTTTATATTTAATCCAAATTTTCAAAATATGCATATCTTTGACATATCAATTCCATTTTTAAGAATGTATTCTATGATAAAAATAAGAAAAAAGAACATATATACATATGCAAGGATATTTCTTCTGGTAAACTTATAAATAAAGGAAAAAATTATGGTAGACATAATCTAAATTTCTACCAAAAAGGTTTGAATATATAAAGTATGGGCATAGCTGTACACAAAATATGAGGCATATTAATCGATGCCACTAGATGTTAATGATCTATCATTAAATCAAAAAGAGGTTTATAAAGCAATATATGTTTATGTGTACATTACATATATCAAAAGATGCAAAGATTTCCAATAAGTATCAATAGAGGTTAGAGGAAAAAGTGATTCCACCTTCATGTTTTTATTTTTAGTAAATATTTGGAAGGATTTATGTTACATTTATAATCTGATTAACTTTTATTTTGGAAATGTATGCCCTTATAGAAACTTAAGAACTCTAAGTCTAATCAAGTTTACTGCAATCTAAAGAATCTTTAAGGAAAAATGGTATGTGATCTAGAAATTTAGAAAAGGAGATTCCAAGAGCAAGGTACATGCAATTATTTTTAGTCCTCTGAAATGACTTTGACCTTGCACATAATTAATTTTATACTCTGGTTTTTTTCCCCATAGATGAATGGATTTGTTATGCTAACTTATTTTAATGTCTTTATCAGTAAAATTTTCCAACTCTTTTGTTCTGTTTGTAGGCTTCATGCCCAGGAGAAAATAGACTGACAAGTGGATGCATGTGTTCTTTTATATTTAGACCCAGTATAATCTGTCTCTTGTGAATTAGGCCATCCTAAAGTAACCAGAACTCTGGATGAGCTGAATAAATCGAGTTTCTGATCTGTAAAGGTGAGGACATGTTGGCCCTCTTACTACCAGACGGCACTGTCACCTGGACAGACACAGCTTCTCACACAGCCAGCAGGTCTTCCTGTAGGATGTTGCTTCATGTGGTACAACTGGGGCCATCCTTACAGCTTCAGTCTTATTGGACGATAGGGAGTGTTAATTGTATGGTAACTGTAGCATGCAGGGCATGAAAGTCCTACTGTAATTTGACTCTTGCCTACCCCTCCAGTTTCATTCCTAAATATATCCTGCCCAGTCATACCAGTAAGTTGATTTTCCCTGTTTGCCATTCAGATGACCTCTTCAGCCAGACCTAATCCTTACTTTCGGCTGTCCATTCTTTTCTGCTAGGCTTTCCTTGACTACTTATGCCAGGTGAGGGTCTTGTGCTCTCATAGTTCACTGTGCACAACTCCAGTTCCACATTGCTCTGGTATATGTTGGTTTTCTGGCCTCTCTGCCTATGAAATTCTGATTCCCTAGAAGGAGGGACCTATCTGTCATAGAACCTGGTAAGACAATGACAGACACTAACCACTCAAGAAATGTTAATACGGGAATGAATGAATGACTGAATAACAGCATAAATGAATGATTATAAATAAGATTAAGAGATTGCTCTCCCTCCAAAGATAAAATCTTCTTGGTATTAACAGTTACTCCATCAAATTGTGATTTGAGGAAGAACAGTACCGTAATTTTGATGAAAAATAAGATAATCAACACAGTCCTTCAATAAATGAAATATAGCATTTTTTGACTTTGAATGTTTTAATCACTATATATTTTACTAAAGGGTATTACAAAATGTTTTAACCTACAGGAGGAAAAAATCAAATAAATCCTGAGCAGATAATTAACATGTTATCATGCCATAACCATTATCTTTGCGTTCCTTATATTATTTTCATGGTGGGCTCCATGTAAATATTTATAGTGAACTACATGAAAATATCTTTATGAGTTAGGGATACACAAGTAAATAAGATCAACAAGGTTCATAACCTCATAATGTCCTTGCTGGGAGAAATGAGGAGACAATCAATAACCAAATAAATAAATATATAAATAATATAATTTGAGCACAATAAATAATGGAAAGAACAATGTCCTATGATGGAGATAACTGAGGTTAAATGGTGTTTCTGACTTAGAATAGGTGGTTGAGGAGGGCCTATGTAAAGAGGTGATAATTAAATTCTTGCCCTGGACAAAAACAGAGTCAGGAAATGTCCCTTTGTCTGCTTGAACATGACTTCAATTTTCTAGTCCTAAATCTACACCTAACTTGATAGTCTCCAAAAAACAATGTTATGGTTGATGGAGAAAGAATTCCTCAGGCAATGGAGTTTCAAGATTATACTTGTTCCTTATTTCATGGATCTTATAAAAGTTGGCAGATTTCAGACTTCTTTTGTCTTGACATTCCAAGATGCAACTTTTTTCTTTCTGGTAGTTAATTGGAGACATGTTTGCTATTTTTTAGTGATTACACCAGACCCATAGGCACAGTGGGATACTTGTTTTCTACATTTGTAGATTTTGTCAAGAAAAAACAAAAGAAAACAAAACTAAAAAGCTAAAGCTGTTGAAACTGATGAAACAAACTACTATCTCTCCAGCTTTAGAGAAAATATTTCTTCAAATTTCATAAAGATGTTCAGGTTTGCTACATCTCTGGAATAATACGAACTTGTCAGTTCTATTGTACACCCACATTGTACAAGGCATAAGTAGGCCATCTATCCAATGAAAGTATATAAATAATAAACAATATGCCTTGGCATATCACATGGGGTCAAAAATTATTTTGATTTTACTTAGTAAGCATTTTTTCTAGATTATTTTGTGCTTAAGATGATTGTCTTCTCCAACAAATGGGTTATTTATAAGAGAAATTCTTAGTTAGACATAAAAACCTTCTGACAGTCTAACTCTTCACGATTTAGTGATGTTGCCGTGAAGGAGACCTGAGATGGAAGGCTGAAGTGACATGCAAAAAAATGACATACATCAAGTGGCACATTTCCCATTCCTTTCAAAACAGCATCTCTGTTGTCACACACCCCACTTACTCTCACCAAAAAAAAAAAAAAAAAAAGGGAAAACAAAACACAGCAACACAAAAGTACACACAAAAGAACAAGAAGGACACACACATACACTCACAGATGCACATACACCATTAATCCAGAGGACTGAAGAGTTTAAAGCATAGCTTCCTGTTTCAGCTTAGAGAACAATTGTAGCATCTTTAGACCACCAGAGTTTTAAAATGATAAATCCTTTGATGGTTTCTCTGACAGTTCCTAGAAGAGCCAAGAGTCTCATGCCTTCTCCAACTCCAACACATAGAGATGCTTTCTTTTCCCCTTCATTTGGCAATGAATCACTCACTGCCATGTCTGGCATCTCTGGTACTGATATCTTGAAGTGTTACATAAATAGTTCTTTTCCCTCTGCAGGTCTCCATATTTACCTTCTTCATGATCTCTAGAGCACCCAGAGCTTCAGAGAAGCTCAGTTCACGTTAATCGATGCTTCTCTATTCAATTGCTTGACTACAAACATACAAATAAGTATATAATTGCAAGTTTTAATCATTAATTAATGAGGACAATAGCAGGTCTGGGCGGTATTATTTGAAGAAGAAACACTTAAGTTGAGACCAGGTGAGCAGTTGGGGAAAGAATATTCCAGGTAGACTGAAAAGCAGGAAATCAAAGAATCCCACTGTGGCTGGTGATCAAAGAGCAAGAGGAAATCCTGGCGAGATAATGCTCGAGGAGAACGCAGAAGCTGCATTATGTGGCTGTTTGTAGCACAGGCTATAGATTTTGAATTTTATTCTAGTGTTAAAAGATAAAGTGACGCACATTAAAATGTTAGATTTATTTGAGAAAACACCGATTCCAATCTGCAGCAACAAACTAGAAGTCGTTAGCACTCTACCCATGGAAGACTGGGGCAAGGTTTTCATAGAGAAGACAGAGAATCGAAAGAAGGAAATTATTTGATTGGCTGTAGCTTAAGGTTGCATTATTTAGGAAAGCCTGTTGGCTGTTTGTAATTGGTTTTCTTCTTAACCTTGAGGAATTTACAGGAATTGACTCTGGCTTAGGTTTAGGTTTGCTCATGTAGACCAAAGCATTAGAGCCACTTCAGTCTAATGCCTCCTTGTTTGATCATTTTAACACAAATATAATGGGAAACCAGTAAAGGATATTATGGAGGAGAGTAGAATTTTATATGTTAGAGTGGTGCCATGTTATGTTTTCCCCTTGTCTCAAGGTCTTAATGTTTTCTTTCCTACATTACTTCCTGGTTCAACAACTTCAAACACAGTTTCTATTTCACTGTGTTCAGAGTTATAATCACAATCACTGCTCTTCCCAGAGAGCTTTCTGTGTGCGTCTCACATACTTTTTCACATTTATTCTTTATTGTCACCATCAAAGCTCTGGTGATGTGTTAATATTCTCACATTAAACATATGTAAACTCAGGGCTGGAGACATTAAATAGCTTACCATGTTTATCCCAGGTTTGACACCAAAGTTCATTGTGGGATATTGTCTATTATCCTCCACAAACCACACTGTTTCCCTCTTGCCATTTCAACCACCTTTCAACTCATAAATGTATTCTTCAACACCTATCAGACTACATTCTTATATCTACATTTATCTCTTCTATTCCCATCAAAGAAACTTCATTTAATCTTATTCCTTTACCCACTTTTCCCCATCTCCTACCCCTCACCACACATGACATGCTTATTCTACCACCTTAGATGATAATATCTTAGCAAGACTGCTGGTCAGCAGAAAAGTTCAGTTTCAGTCTTGCCTCTTCCGCTAATTGGGCCTCACTGAACCTCAAAATTTTTTCTTTAAAATCAAAATGGTTATCTCCAGCTCACCTAACCTCCAGGAATGGAGTGAAAGGTACAAGAAATGTTAAACATGGACATATTGTTTGAACTCTAAGAGAGTATAAAAGTGTCCATTTTATTTTATATCTTGTTTAAGACTCTTTTCCTAGTTAGTGATGGTTTCCTCCCATCCTCCACCTGCCCAAATGCCACCATGTCCAGGAACTGAGAGGAAGCAAATGCTGTGAACAATAAAGCTTTTCACTACTGTAGAGCACAGGGAACTATATTCAATATCCTGTGATAAGCCATAATGGAAAAGAATATATATGTGTGTGTGTGTGTGTATCTGTGTGTGTGTGTATAACTGAGTCACTTTTCTGTACAGCAAAAATTAACACAACATTGTAAATTAACTATACTTTAATAAAATTTAAAAAACAAAATAAAGCTTTTCACATTGAACTTAACTGCTATGTTCTTTATCTGCACTCTCATATTTATAGCAAATAAAGAACAAATTATTATATTTTCCTGTGTTTCCCATGTGTGTAATTCATGACTGGCTATCAGTGATGCAAAATCCTTACAAGGGTCATATTTTCTGCTCTCTGCATCTTCACCAGGCCTGTCGTGGTGCTGCTAGAAAAGCAAAGCCTAGCAGTTCAGAGAACAGACCCTAGAAGCAGGCAGATATGAATTGGAATCATAGCTCTAATACTTATTAGCTGAATAATATTGAATAAAAACCATGAACTCTCTTAGCCTCAGTTTTCTCATCTTTAAAATGGATTACATATTAATTACAAGTTTCTCTCTAAGTTATAAAATTAAAGTCAGGGAAAGCATGAATAACACAGTGGCTGTCTTCTGTTCTAGTAACTCTTGCTATCATTGTTCTTCTTGTTTTAAAAATTGTAGTGCTTATTTTTGTGTACCTCCTTATCATGTGTTTCCTGAAAGCTCAATGTGTGTTTGCAAAATAATTAAGCATATCATCTATTCCTTAGGACTTCCGTATCCTAATATCAGTGGATGTATCCTACATGTACACTTCAAGCAATTGAACTGATCAGATTTTTTTTTAATGTTTATTTTATATTGGAGTATAATTGATTTACAATGTTGTATTAATTTCAGGTGTACAGCAAAGTGATTCAGTTATACATATGCATACACCTATTCTTTTTCAGATTCTTTTCCCATATAGTTTACTACTGTGATCCAATTTTTAATAACAGCTATTTCCAAACAGCCTAAGGTAAAACATAGCCAGGTTGCCTGAAGCCTTAAATGAAAGAAGTTGCTTTCTGTTTTATTAGCTCATAACACCATTTACCACAGACTAAAAGCATTATAATTTATTTTTAAATAACTTTTATCAGTGGTTATCACTATATTTTTGGGTATTTAATAATTTAAAAGTCAGTACTTAACATCAAATGTTATTTTTCATGAAATATAGAAACAGCACAGCTGAGGAAGTGGAGCTGAATGCTGCATTACTGGTTGATTTACTAGAGGTGAATGGTGGCTGAATGGAAGAGCCAGTGTCTTTTTGTCAAACTGAAAGCAGAGTATGGAATTGCTCATACGTAACTATGTAAAGAACGCACATGCAAACGATTTAGGTTGTCATCCTTAATCTCTGAAAATTTTAAACTAGATATTAATTATTCTATAGCACCATGTTAAATTCATCACATATTTTGCATTATGAATATTTTGAATATTATACTATTTTACCATAGTAGAGGATAGAGAAAATTGTGAGGATAAAATATTAAGTACTTTAGACAAGGAAGATTTTGGAAAACACTTTACAAAATAACTATATGCCTTTGGAACTATATTAATAATTTTGATTGAAGAGGGTTTAGTCATGTCGGTTTTTATTTATATTCATGGGATTAAACTGATGGCTGGATTTGAGAATGGAGTGTTTTTAAAGTACAATGTGAACATAATTTTGCTTCTAGATATTTTGTAATTGAAGAGTTCAGTTCATTAAGCAGATTTGTCTTTAGAGCTTCTGTGACAGAGCTCACCATTGATTTAGAATTTCTCAGAACACTGAGGCCAACCTAGACAAGAAGCTCTTTGAAACTTTTAATTTTTTAAGTCTCCAAATACATTCCAGACTTGAAGCATAAGTGGAGACTAAGATCAATTTAACTGTCTCTGCTTCATTTCTCTTTCCTTCTTACTTTCTTCTGTCTTTACCCCTCTTCTTCTTTCTTTTCCTTCCCTCTTTCCTGTGAGCAAATTTAGTATGTAGAACAGACACATGGAACAGAAACAGAGATCCAAGAGCTTAACAACTCTGTCTAAGCCTCACAGGCAAGTGTCCAATGGGGAGTAACTGATTTACCTTGATTCTAGTGTCTTTATCCTACCCTGCAGCTGAAACTGAAGGTGAGTACAAATACTGTTCCTTGAGCCTGGGTTGGGAAGCTGGGGTGGCTAGAATGCCTGCCATCAAAACCCAGTTCTTCTGTTGCATAGCTATGTGATACTGGAGAAGTTGTTTTACCTCTCTCCACTTCCATTTCTCATCTGTAAAGCAAGGATAATATTAGCATCTGCTACAGGGTTTTTTGTGAGTATTAAATAAGTTAATCTACATAACCACTTAAATCTGTGCCCTAAACATAGTTGTGGTCAATAAATATTAGCTATTATTATGATATTCTTATTCGTATTATTAATGTATAGGAAATACAGGTAGGGAAGTGGAAATATCAGAAGACAAAATAGCCTGCTAAGAGGAGTGAGATTAAAAAAGTAGCATCATTAAGCTTCAGTCTCCTCATCTGGAAAATGGGAATAATTATAGTGTCTACTACAGAGTTGTTTTAAGGATTCAGTGAAATAGTGCAATTAAAGCATTTAATTCAGTGCTTTGCACATGGTATACACTTAAAAAATGGTTGCTATTATGGTAATGGCAGTTGTGAATAAAATGACATAGAACCAGGGTTAGCAGTGGTGTGACCTTGTTGCTATATGCAGACTAGAGACAGGGAAACTCTTGAAAGGAATGCTAAACATGTTATTAAGTCTTACAAAAACGTAAAGAAAATCATGATACTTCTCTACTTAAAACCCCTTAAGTTCTTCCCACTGTCGTATCTCAGTCCTTCCTAGATTTGTCACATTAGGTAGGTACCACTCTCACATATTTTGTCATAGGGTACACCTCCTGACTTTGTCTCCTCCTGAGTAATAATGTTCAAGCAATGACATGTTGGTGCCAGAATTCTATTTTTCCCAAGTACATACCCCCCAAAATGTGTAACTGTCACAATTAAAAATCAGATCATCTATGCACCAAGGAAAATCTTGCATGACTGTATGTGCTCCATATTGGGGAAAGACTGAAACAAACACATATTAGTTTCTACTTTTACTGTTACAAGTCAGAACTAATGAAGAGAGTTTAGGAGACTAAAAGATACCAGTAACACTGAAGTCAGGTATTTTGGTTTGCTGGTCTACCATGACTCATTTTTTTGTTCTCCTCAAACCCCTATCCCTCCATAATCAGTCAGTCAATCCTGGAAAGCTTTTCACTTCATATTTATGTCAAGTTGATCCAAGAGCTTAACATTTTACAAACAGCTCAGACACTGTAATACATTTTACTTACCTCATTTATTATACATATGTGTTTTATTATTATTGTTATGCATAGGGTGTGTATGTGTGTGTTTATTTTATTATTTATTTTATTTTTTTTTTGCATGGGTTAGTGAAGATCAGGATGTAATTCTTCTAAATCTATGCCTTAGGCCTCCACATAATATGTAAAGGACTGAAATTAGTATTCCTAAAGTTCAACTCCATCCCCCAATTCTTTTTTTTTTTTTTTTTTCCGTCTTAATATCTCTTGAAAATGGAGGTAAAGTTGAGTTATTCGGCTCAAGTGATTCAGGAAATTTTCTCACCTTAATGCTTCACTTTGAAATAGAGACTATTAATTGTCACAACTCTTGAGTAGCCGAGAGATAAGAAAGATGTACTGAGACAAAGACGGGGCATAAAACAGCTCATGAAAGCGCAGGCCTTGCGGTCCCCGCCCTGAAACTCAGGGAGCTTTGATTCTACAGCTGTGTGAGTCTCATCATCACGCTAACCAGGCCCTGCCCTGACGACCCACAGTCCTCTCTGAACTCCCTGCGAGCTTTGGGTTGAGTTTTTCATTTCACACATCATTCAACTCCTCGCTCCGGTGATTCCGAAGGGCCAAAAACCCATCGGATCCTATGTGCACATCAGCGCCAGTCATTTAAACTCACGCTTCAGAAAGGTGGAGATTCTAATACAAATTCTTAAAAAGCATACACACTGGGGACTTTTATAGTGGATTCTCTTACAAATCATCTCAGAAAGTGATGAAACTTGGAGCCCCAAAACAGAATAGTTTACTTCAGTTCCTGACCAACCTTTACAATTATATTAACGTTTCCGTGGGTTAACTTCTCTTTTCATGGTCATAATATGTAATGGAACTTGAGTTTGCATTAAACAAACAGTATTTTCATTAAATACAAAGTATCTTCTTTGGCCAAGTTGGGTTAATGTGGCAGCCTACTGGTGAGTAAGAAACATCTGTTTTTGACCGAGAATTGGTCCTTGCCTAAAAATATCCACATGCTCTAATATTCAAAAGTAAGTATTTCCAAATTTGGTATTGTCTACCTGATGCCAACATAAATAGTTTCAAATAGAGAAACTAAAAATAATAATGTTTTTAAGCCAGCAGCCCAATAGCAGGCCAATTTGTGATTTAAAAAAAAAAAAAAAAAAAAAAAAAAAGCCTAAATTAATAGTTGAGCATTTATGAGAAAGTTTTACTCTCATTAGAAGCACTTTTACTCTACGTTGGGTTAATAAACTCAGTGATAATTTTTTTGGAACTGCTATAAAACTTTGAACAGCTGGAAAAAATAGAAAATTTAAGAAGAAATTAATATTAACCATATTTTGAATTTAAAATTAAATTCGAATTTGGGTGTGAAGGGGAGAAAACATTTTCCTCACACTCTTCTAAGTTCTTGCTGTGACACCACTGTAATAAAAGACAGATAAACTGGAGAAAAAAATAAGTTTAATAAAATGTATACCTCCTGTACATATGGGAGATAACAAAGAAAACTGAGTAACTCCCTGAAATGGCCTAAGCCATCCCATTAAATACCTTCTCCAGCTAAAGACAGAAGATGTTGCAGGGAAAGGGAGGCCAGTTATGGGAGGTTATCAGAGAAAGCATAGTAAGGTTGTTATGCAGATTGAAGGTTTTGCCTTTTCCATCAATAAATTTCTAGAGATTTAGTCATCCTTCCATTCCTGGCACAGAGAAGGAGACACCCTTACCAACAGAGATTTCCCTTATAAATGTTAAATATTGCTTACAAAAGGGTAACTTCTACTTTGTTTTCAATGCTTTTACTGTCTGCTGTTTTCTTAAAAATAATCAGTCTAAAATAATCCTTATGCCAAAGAGACATATTTTGGGGTGGCAAATTCTGGTCCCCGCTCAGTGCATTGCATAATGTTGAGAAATCATTTTACCTCACTGTCTGAATAGCTTTCCTATTGTCAGATACTGTCGTCTACTCAGTAGCCATTACTTACTTTTTTTTTGCTAGCAGAACTCTGAGTTTATTCAGAAATTGGGTGACCATTCCTTTCATGAAATCTCTTAGCTCTAGATAATGACTGTTGGTTAGACTAGGGAACCAATTTCAGTAAATCTAACTTAATTATAGTAATTTGTTTAGGCAGGAGAATTTGATACAACACTGGACCCTTAGATATAAAGATTTGGGTGGGGGGAGGTTAATAAATGATAATAGAAAAGTTTTGTTCCCTTAAAACTGAGCCATGAGAATAAAACATACCTCTCCCTAACCTTGGATATTAAAGTTCACAATATGATGCTTGGACCTGCTGTAGTCATTGCTAACACATTGCTAAGCTACTGTCCTAGAATAATCCACCTCCAGAATACATCTCTATATGAGAAAATAAATATCACATGGTTAAAATAATTTATACTAAGATTTTCCGATACCCAAAACTAAAAGCATACTAACTAATTAACTTTAACTTCAAGATTTTGGATCAATCACTATATATTTATGACCTCTTTCCTATGCCTGCATGAACCAGATTAAGCTGAATAAACCAAAATTTATTTCCATCTATATAATTCTACTACAGATCCCATGGATTTCCAGGTAAACTCTAAGTATTGACTACGGGATTCATTATTCTTCCACTTTATGGCTCTGCCATCTAGAAGCATGATTTCCAGCATGACTGAATGAGGAGAAGAGAGAGCTAGGGGGTTACCCCAAAACATTTTACTGCCTCAAAATTATGGTAACTTCCATTCACAGACCCCTGACCAGAGCTAGACACATGACCTGGACCAACCACGAGATGCTGGAAGGTGTAGGATAGCTCTTGGATATTCAGTGAGCTAAAAAAACCTCTGCCACAGTGTGCCTGGTCTAGACTTAGAGATGTTAGAAGTCAGGATTAGGAAATTTTCATCTCTTACTCTATAAGAATTAGAAGGAACTCTCCTGATTCGCTTTAGTTCTTTCAATCTTTTGGAGAAATATTTTAGGAGATTTAATTAAATTACAAAGAAAAAGTTTCATAGAATAGGAGAAAAGGCAAACTGCAGGGAACTGCATGTGTGTAAGGTTCAGGATGATGGGAGTGACTCAGAGCATGAACACTGGAGTCTGATGAACCTGCATTGTGTGCCAGCTCGTTCACATGCTAGCTGTGTAACTAGGTGTAAGTTGTTAAAGCAATATTTGAGCTAGGATTACTCATCTGCAAAATGGGAATAATATTGATATTTGTTCTATAGTTTTGGAGAAAAGTTGCTAGGTGTAGAAAAATGCACAATATATGATAAACAGTATTTTCTTATGATGTTGTAAGCATGGGTGTTAAATAAGTCCATCAATAGCCTAAACAAAATCTTGAGCATCCATTATGGCATAGCCATCTCTGCTTTGTGTTTTCCAATAGTACCTAGCAATTCTTTAATTCTCTGTGTACATTGACTGGGTGTCCCATGAATTTACCTCAATTCTGATGCTATTTATCTGGAGATAGAGTCATATTTCACAGGTTTAGGGCTAAGTCCCACAAGACAGCTCTCACTTCAGATGCCAGTTGCAAGTCCAGGTTGTTACCTGAGTTTCCAACAAACTACTGTAAATCAGTGGTTCCCACAACCCCCCTCCTTGGGTTCAATTCATCTGCTAAAGTGGCTTACAGACTTCAGAGAAACATTTACTTATATTTACCAACTTATTACAAAGGATATGATAAAGGATACAAATAAACAGTCAGATGAAGAGATTCATAGGGCAAGGTCTGGAAGGGTCCTGAGAGCAAGATCTTCTGTCTTCATGGAACTGAGATGCACCACCCTTTGGCATAAGAATGGGTTCACCAGTCTAGAAGCTCATCAATTCACCTTGTTCAATAGTGTTCATAGAACTTTAATCTCCAACCCATTCCCCTTTCCCTGAAGATGTAAGTGGGTGGGGCTGAAAGTTCCAGTCCTCTAACCCCATGGTCTTTCTGGTGACCAGCCCCATCCTAAGGCTATCTAGTGGCCCCACTGTAAGTCACCTCATTAGCTTGAACTCAGGTGTGATTGAAAGGGACTCATGATGAATAACAAAAGACGCTCCTCACTCAGGATATTCCAAGGGTATTAGGAGCTTTAGGCCAGGAACCTGGGACAAAGACCAAATATGTTTCTTACTATACCACACCATCCTATATGAAACAAACATTTTATTTTATTATTTTATAATTTTGTTATTCAGAACACATATATTATACTTAAGATGCAGAAGAGGTAGAATTAATAAATGTGTTATTTTATTTAGTAAGTAAAATAACACATTCTTAAGCAAACTTTCCTTTCTGCTATCTATGTTTGTATTTTATAATTATGTCACAGTTTTGCCAGTGGAAAGAGGGTAGCAAAAGTCAATTAAGTATATTTAAGGTTATATTAGGCAATTACAGCAAATGTAGTACCATGGCAATAAAACATAGGAGATGTTTCTCAATAAATGAAGTGTTGGGTTATAAATTTTTCTGCATTATATTTCCAAATCCCTGTAGTACATCCATAAGAAATAATGCTAGAGAGATTCTGTGATATTGATATTTCAAGTGCACATTGACATAACAACACCCCTATTCTTCAACCATAATTGTGTCAAAATTTGCTACACTTTCATATTTTAAATATACAGACAGAAGGAATAGCTTGAATATAAAAGACTCTTAATCCCTTTATATCACCAAAGACCAAGTTTTACCTTTAATAGCTGCATGTGCTTTATGAATATGGGTATATATTATGTGTGTGTGTGCGTTTGGTGTTGGTGGAGTGATTAACTGGAAGAAGAGAGGAAGTAGTGCTTGCTTCCCTTTTGGTCAGCTCTCCATTCATTTACCAAATTTCTACTGAGCATTTATTATGTACTGAAAACTGGGCTAAGCACTGGGTGACAATAGCAAAGAGAGCAAATACATTCTGTGCCTTTAAAAGTATAAAGTTTAGCAGCAAAGATAAACATTAAATAAATTCAATAAGCTGTGATCAGCATCATGGCATGCCAACATATTATACAGATATTTATCTGATAATGCAGCCTAGTTTAGGTGAGTTAGGGGAGGCTTAAGTGAAGAACAGAAATTTAATGGAACTGGTAGGAGGTAAAAAAGGAATGGGAAGACCATTCCCACACATCAACACATTCTTTCTATTGAGACTTCTATTTCTGCATTTTGTTATAGATGTGTGTACAGGGTTTTTTGGGGCATGTCGTAGAGGGATTTCTAGCTAAACTGAGTAATTAACATCTGCAAGGATTTTCCATCATTATGCAAAAAGATTAATTTCTAGATACCTTTATATACTATTCTCTGCAAAAGAAAACATGATGGGAATTGGAGTCTGACAGATATGTGTCTGTGTGCTAGTTGTGTGACCTGGGGGAGATTTTTAACCAAGCAGGTTTTCTTGATTCAAACAGCTAATCCACAGATATTGATTAAAAATTTTACCTATGCTCGTGCTTTGTTGGACCAGAAGAAGAAGATGCCAAGTCTGATGACTAGCAGGAACAAACAGACTAGGGGAAAAGCGTATTTTTAAAAATGTGGACTGATTCATGAAACATGGCATTCATGGTCATATATACTATACATTGAGTTAGAGAGTGGAAAATTAATGAGGACTGCAGTCACAGCAATGACCATTAACAGCTGGATATTGCTCTAAAACAATACAAAACACCTATTCACACACATTCTCTATATTGATCTTTATGTCAAGCTACCTTAATTCCAATTCCTAAAGCTTTTACATGGTGGAAGCCAATGAAAAGTTTTACATTAGTTTCTAATCTACCATTAATGATTGTTGTGGCCTTAGGAATGACACTTAAAGCATCTTGGCCTCGTGCTCCTTATCTGTAAATGGGAATGCAATTCACCAGACTTATTAGGATTTCTGTAAAGTAAAAAGGAATCAAAAATGTTCATCCTATACAAACACACAATGCACTAAAGGCAAAAGTTGGACTTTGGTGATACAAAAGAAGGATTAACATAGTAAGGTAAGAAACCTTTCTTCTTTGTCTTTTCAGAATCCTTAATATTACATGGAAGAGTTAGGGAGGCTTAGAGAAGAGACTTGATAAATATACATTGATTGATGCTGAAGGGGTTTATAATAAGCCTCCCTAAAATGTGCCACTTTGGCACATGGATTATTTTGAACAAAAGGTGATTGAGACCCTGTGGGCTCAAGAAAACCTTCTATCCCTCCCTCAACTACCTAGAAAAATTTAATTTGGGGGTATTTTCAGAATGAAAAGTTAATCTGTCTCATGTCGATTTGATTATTAGACCAATGGAAAGCACATTTATTCTTTCTCCTCAGCATTTTTGGTGAGCCAGACAGGAGACCTCACCGGCTGGACACTGCTCACCCCAAAGCTGCTATAGCAGAAAGATCCTGGGCCCTCTGGCAAAAGCTTGCCAGGAATAAGAATTCTTATCAAGTCAAATTCCTAGATCTCTAGTCTGGTGGAAGCAGAGTGGTAAAAACCTCTTTTTTCTTTTCTAAATTTAGATTAGCAGGAGAAAAACATTTGTGGAACTAGTTTTTTGTCTTAGTGACTCTGGTTACTTGGTATGAGTACCCATGTGCTTCACTGATCTTTTTCCTCCCAGAGATGGTCTACTTTCTGACCAGTGAAAAAATTCTCTCTGGTCTCTGCCAGTCAGAGTATGTATATGATGGGCAACTAAATAAGCTATGGATCTAAGCTTAGGGAATCTAACAAATGGGTAAACTTTTGGCTTATTAGTCACCTTATTCTGTTCAAGAGACAGGGTGGGGAGAGGACATGATTTCCTGTGTTTTGGAACAGCTGTTTAAAAACAGGGCACTTTTTAGATACTTTCTTAGACTGTATTTGGAAATGAATCTTTGGATCCTGGGAGCAACATCATCTGCACCCACGCCAGAGACACCTCTTGTGTCCATGATAAAGATTTATTCTCAGCCTGGAAAGTTACCTCTAGATCTTTCCATGAAAAGGTTATTCCTTTGAGTTGCTACTGAGATTAATAGATCTTACTCATCAATGGCCAAACAATGGATCCTTTGAATTGACCATATTTGAAAAGGAAACATTTTTAGAGAATTTTCATCCTAAACAATTGCCTTACTGAAAGACAAAGTTAAATAGTGAACACAAAAAACTATAAGAGCTAGCTTTAAGAACTCTCTTAACAAAATGAATGAACAGAAATTAAACTCCACATCGAGCATAAATTTCCCCTTTTAAAAATCTAAAGAGTTAATTGTGCCATCTTCCAGTATACCTGCTTATTTTATATCTAAGAACTGTGAATCCTAGAAGCTATAAATATTTACCAAAAAGATGGCAGAATCCTACCAAGTTTATTTTGTGACCTGAGAACTCAGTTTGTAACCATCAGGTTGGGGGTTCCAAAATATGGCCAGGCAGAAATGTGGGTTGAACTCTATTTACAGCTAGGGACCTATCAAACTGCTACCAGTACTCAGGGGAATTACAGCCTAAAATTACAGTGTCTATTATGAGAAGTGTTCCAATTAGATAAGATCTCTTAAAAAGTAATCTCAAAAGCAAAGCCTTCCGAATCAAACACACATACGGGATACCTATTTTAATTGATATGCAGGAGCTTCTAGAAGGCTTCAAAATTCCAAAATATCTTCATTGAAAGATCTGTTGTAAAAGGCTAACGAAAAGTTGAAGACACAGAAGATACATAAAATGGAGATCACTGGAACTGATGTGACTCTTACTGCTTTCCTCTATCCTGATTTTCCTGAGTACTCAGTCTACTGATTCTTTGTCTGAATTGCCTTTTCACTCTGAAGAGATCATTAAACAATTACCTTTTAAAATAAGACCACCTGAGTCTATGGAAAATCTTCTTCAGATACCTTTCCCTCCTTGGTCAAAGGCCAAGCTAAGGACTATAGTTAAAGAATTTCTTGAAACCAGGGAGGATCCTCTAAAGTTTTTGTAAATGGATTACTTCCTGAGATTAGTGGATAAATAAAAAGAGCAGAAAATAAGATGGGAGGCCCCTGGTCTGACTGAATTCAGGACCATAGTGGAGACCTGAGACCATATAGATAGAATAAAATTTTTTTTAGGCCTTCTCCCTTAAGTTAAAATGAAACTACGTACCCAGAGGAAAAGAAGCAAATTGAGAATGATATAGTTAGATGGATGGATCAACCTATGAAGTCATTTAGGCTACAACCCAGTTCTTTGAGGAATTAAAGGCAACTGTCCTTATAGAGCTTTGCAAAATGAACAATGCATTTCTGGAAAAGGCTTGTAACATCTCCGGGAATCCTGTGTGGATTTTCTAGACTATCCACAATTCGAAGACTGAAAGAAAAAAAGGAAAAAGTGGCCTTTTAAAAAATACAAATTGCTACAGAAGCACACTAGCCCAAAATCTTATTCAAGGACAAACATAAATCTTAAGTGCCTTCTCCACAAATATTGGTAGAAACAGTTTTAGCCATCTGAGCAGACCCCAACTGTTATTTATAACTAGTGTGTTTTCTATTCTTATACCTCATTCATGCCCTCTCCCCCAATTTTTTTAAAAATGAAAACTATAAGATCCCTGTTTTGCTGTCTGTATGTTTAACATATATTTATGTATGTACATTAAAGATATGCTATTTTTCTACCTCTACATGGAATTGCCAAAATTAATTTGTAAAGAGCTCTATTTAACTAGCTTAAACAAAGTATGTGTGTATATATATATACATATATATGTATGTATATATGTAAAAGCTAGTTTAAGTTTGTTGGTTTAATTAATACAGACATATCTTTAGAGTTACCCTCATTAAGTATAATACCATTATTCTACCTCCAGGTTTACTAAAAGTCAAATAAGCTCATGTTATAACTATTACAAAATTTGCCAGCCAGAAAAATAACTTGGAATGGTGATTGACATTGCCTGTGTTGAAGAAAGTATTTATAGGTAATCTAAACATAAGAACAGAGGGACCTTCAAGATGGCAGAGGAGTAAGATGTGGAGATCTCCTTCCTCCCCACAAATACATCAAATATGCATCTACATGTGGAACAACTCCTACGAACACCTACTGAACACTGGCAGAACACCTCAGACTTCCCAAAAGGCAAGAAACACCCCACGTACCTGGCTAGGGCAAAATAAAAAAGAAAAAACAGAGACAAAAGAATAGGGACAGGACCTGCTCCTCTGGGATGGAGCTGTGAAGGAGGAAAGGTTTCCACACAGGAGAGGGGAGAGGGGATTCAGAGCACCACCTAAGTTGAGCTTCAGAGACTGGCGCGAGCCGCGGCTATCAGCTTGTACATCAGGGATGGTCATGAAAGGCTAAGGCTGCTGCTGGAGCCACCAAGAAGCCTGTGTGCAAGCACAGGTCACTATCCACACTTCCCCTCCCAGGAGCCTGTGCAGCCGCCACTGCCAGGATACCATGATCCAGGGACAACTTCCCTGGGACAACACATGGCATGCCTCAGGCTGGTGCAAAGTCACGCCAGCCTCTGCCGCCACAGGCTCGCCCCACATTCCGTACCCCTCCATCCCCTCGGCCTGAGTGAGCCAGAGCCCCTGAATCAGCTGCTACTTTAAACTTGTCCTGTCTGGGTGGGGAACAAATGCCCTCAGGCGACCTACACGCAGAAGCGGGGTCAAATCCAAAGCTGAATCCCGGGAGCTGTGCGAACAAAGAAGACAAAGGGAAATTTTCCCAGCAGCCTCAGGAGCAGAGATTAAATCTCCAAAATCAACTTGATGTACACTGCAACTGTGGAATACCTGAATAGACAACAAATCATCCCAAAATTGAGGTGGTGTACTTTGGGAGCAACTGGAGACTTGGGGTTTGCTTTCTGTATTTAATTTGTTTCTGGCTTTATGTTTATCTTAGTTTAGTATTTAGAGCTGATTATCATTGGTAGATTTGCTAATTGATTTGGTTGCTCGATTCATTTATATATATATATATTTTTTTGCCTTTTTCTCTTTTTATGAGTGTGTATGTGTATGATTCTACATGTGATTTCCTCTGCAGAGCTTTGCTTTTACCATTTGTCCTAGGGTTCTGTCTGTCTGTTTATTTTGGTTTTGTTGTTGTTGTTGTTGTTTTTTAATATAGTTTTTAGAGCTTGTTATCATTAGTGGATTTCTTTTTTGGTTTGGGTGCTCTCTTCTTTCTTTTTGTTTCTGTTTTTCTCTTTTATTACTTGTTAATTTTTTTTATTTTTAATAATATTTTTTTATTTTCTATTTTAATAACTTTATTTTATTTTATTTATTTATTTATTTTTTCTTTCTTTCTTTTTCTCCCTTTTCTTCTGAGCCATGTGGCTGACAGGTCTTGGTGCTCTGGCCAGGTGACAGGCCTGAGCCTCTGAGGTGGGAGAGCTGAGTTCAGGACATTGGTCCACCAGAGACCTCCCAGCTCCATGTAATGTCAAATGGCAAAAAGATCTCCCAGAGATCTCCATCTCAACGTGAAAACCCAGCTCCACTCAACAACCAGCAAGCTACAGTGCTGGACACCCTATGCCAAACAATTAGCAAGACAAGAACAACACCCCACCCATTAGCAGAGAGGCTGCCTAAACTCATAATAAGTACACAGACACACCAAAACACACCACTCCACATGGTCCTGCCCACCAGAAAGACAAAATTCAGCCTCATCCACCAGAACACAGGCACCAGTCACCTCTACCCGGAAGCCTACAAAACCCACTGAACCAACCTTACCCACTGGGGGCAGATGCCAAAAACAATGGAAACTATGAACCTGTAGCCTGTGAAAAGGAGAGCCCAAACACAGTAAGTGAAGCAAAATGAGAAGACAGAGAAATACACAGCAGATGAAGGAGAAAGGTAAAAATCCTCCAGACGAAACAAATGAAGAGGAAATAAGCAGTCTACCTGAAAAAGAATTCAGAGTAATGATAGTAAAGATCATCCAAAATCTTGGCAGTAGAATGGAGAAAATACAAGAAATGTTTAAAAAGGACCTAGAAGATCAAAAGAGCAAACAAACAATGATAAACAACACAATAAATGAAATTTAAAATTCTCTAGAAGGAATCAATAGCAGAATAACTGAGGAAGAACAGAAAAGTGACCTGTAAGATAGAATAGTGGAAGTAACTATCAAAGAGCAGAATAAAGAAAAAAGAATGAAAAGAATTGAGGACATTCTCAGAGACCTCTGGGACAACATTAACTGCACCAGCATTCGAATTATAGGGGTCCCAGAAGATGAAGAGAAAAAAAAAAAATGGTCGGAGAAAATATTTGAAGAGATTATAGTTGAAAACTTCCCTAATATGGGAAAGGAAATAGTTAATTAAGTCCAGGAAGTGCAGAGAGTCCCATACAGGATAAATCCAAGGAGAAACACGCCAAGACACATATTAATCAAACTATCAAAAATTACATACAAAGAAAAATATATTAAAAGCAGCAAGGGAAAAACAAGAAATAACATACAAGGGAATCCCCATAAGGTTAAGAGCTGATTTTTCAGCAGAAACTCTGCAAGCCAGAAGGGAGTGACAAGACATATTTAAAGTGATGAAAGGGAAAAACCTACAACAAAGATTACTCTACCCAGCAAGGATCTCATTCAGATTTAATGGAGAAATTAAAACCTTTACAGACAAGCAAAAGTTAAGAGAATTCAGCACCACCAAACCAGCTTTACAACAAATGCTAAAGGACCTTCTCTAGGCAGGATACACAACAGACCAAAAAGGCCTACAATAACAAACCCAAAACAATTAGGAAAATGGTATTAGGAACATACATATCGACAATTACCTTATATGTAAATGGATTAAGTGCTCCAACCAAAAGACATAGACTGGCTGAATGGATGGAAAAACAAGACCTGTATATATGCTGTCTACAAGAGACCCACTTCAGACCTAGGGACACAGACTGAAAGTGAGGGGATGGAAAAAGGTATTCCATGCAAATGGAAATCAAAAGAAACTGGAGGAGCAATCTCATGTCAGACAATATAGACTTTAAAATAAAGACTATTACAAGGAACAAAGAAGGATACTACATAATGATCAAGGGATCAATCCAAGAAGAGGATATAACAATTGTAAATATTTATGCACCCAACATAGGAGCACCTCAATACATAAGGCAAATGCTAACAGCCATAAAAGGGGAAATCGAGAGTAACACACTGATAGTAGGGGACTTTAACACCCCACTTTCACCAATGGACAGATCATCTAAAATGAAAATAAATAAGGAAACACAAGCTGTAAATGATGCATTAACAAGATGGACTTAATTCATATTTATAGGACATTCCATCCAAAAACAACAGAATACACTTTCTTCTCAAGTGCTCATGGAACATTCTCTAGGATACATCATGTCTTGGACCAGAAATCAAGCCTTGGTAAATTTAAGAAAATTGAAATCATATCGAATATCTTTTCCAACCACAACACTATGGGACTAGATATCAATTACAGGAAAAAAAAACTGCAAAAAATACCAACACATGGAAGCTAAACAAAACATTACTAAATAAGAGATCACTGAAGAAATCAAAGAGGAAATCAAAAAATACCTAGAAATAAATGACTATGAAAACAGGACGAGTCAAAACCTATGGGATGCAGCAAAAGCAGTTCTAAGAGGGAGGCTTATAGCAATACAATCCTACCTCAAGATACAAGAAACATCTCAAATAAACAACGTAACCTTACACCTAATTCAATTGGAAAAAAGAAGAACAAAAAAGCCTCAAAGTTAGCAGAAGGAAAGAAATCATAATGATCAGATCAGAAATAAGTGAAAAAGAAATGAGGGAAACAATAGCAAAGATCAATAAAACTAAAAGCTTGTTCTTTGAGAAGTTAAACAAAATTGTTAAACCATTAGCCAGACTCATCAAGAAAAAAACAGAGAAGATTCAAATCAATAGAATTAGAAATGAAAAAGGGGAAGTAACAACTGACTCTGCAGAAATACAAAGGATCATGAAAGATTACTACAAGCAGCTATAAGCCAATAAAATGGACAACCTGGAAGAAATGGACAAATTTGTAGAAAAGCACAACCTTCTGAGACTGATCCAGGAAGAAATAGAAAATATACACAGACCAATCACAAGCACTGAAATTGAGACTGTGATTAAAAATCTTCCAACAAACAGAAGCCCAGGACCACATGGCTTCACAGGCGAATTCTATCAAACACTTAGAGAAGAGTTAACATCTATCCTTCTCAAACTCTTCCAAAATATAGCAGAGGGAGGAACACTCCCAAACTCATTCTAGGATGCCACCATCACCTGGATACCAAAACCAGAGAAAGATGTCACAAAAAAAGAAAACTACAGGCCAATATCACTGATGAACATAGATGTAAAAATCCTCAATAAAACACTAGCAAACAGAATCCAACAGCACATTAAAGGATCATACACTATGATCAAGTAGGGTTTACACCAGGAATGTAAAGATTCTTCAATACATGCAAATCAAACAATGTGATAAACCATATTAACAAATTGAAGAAGTGAAACCATATGATCATTTCAATAGATACAGAAAAAGTTCTCAACAAAATTTAACACCCATTTTTGATAAAAACCCTCCAGAAAATAGGCATAGAGGGAACTTACCTCAACATAATAAAGGCCATATATGACAAACCCACAGCCAACATCATTCTCAATGGTGAAATACTGAAACCATTTCCTCTAAGATCAGGAACAAGACAAGGTTGTCCACTCTCACCACTATAATTTAACATAGTTTTGGAAGTTTTAGTCACAACAATCAGAGAAGAAAAAGAAAAAAAAGAAATCCAAAATGGAAAAGAAGAAATAAAGTTGTCACTGTTTGCAGATGACATGATACTATACATTGAGAATCCTAAAGATGCCACCAGAAAACTACTAGAGCTAATCAATGAATTGGGTAAAGTAGCAGTATACAAAATTAATGCACAGAAATCTCTTGCATTCCTATACACTAAGATTGAAAAATCTGAAAGAGAAATTAAGGAAAAACTCCCATTTACCTTTGCAACGAAAAGAATAAAATACCTAGGAATAAACCTACCTAAGGAGGCAAAAGACCTGAATGCAGAAAACTATAAGATATTGATGAAAGAAATTAAAAATGATACAAGCAGATGGAGACATATACCATGTTCTTGGATTGGAAGAATCAACATTGTGAAAATGACTCTACTACCCAAAGCAATCTACAGATTCAATGCAATCCCTATCAAACTACCAATGGCAGTTTTCACAGAACTAGAACAAAAAAATTCACAATTTGTATGGAAACACAAAAGACCCCGAATAGACGAAGCAATCTTGAGAAAGAAAAATGGAGCTGGAGGAATCAGGTTCCCTGACCTCAGACTATATACAAAGCTACAGCAATCAAGACAATATAATACTGGCACAAAAACAGAAATATAGATCAATGGAACAGGATAGAAAGCCCAGAGATAAACTGAAGCACATATGGCACCTTATCTTTGATAAAGGAGATAAGAATATACAATGGAGAAAAGACAGTCTCTTCAATAATTGGTGCTGGGAAAACTGGACAGCTCCATGTAAAAGAATGAATTTAGAACACTCCCTAATGCCATACACAAAAATAAACTCAAAATGGATTAAAGACCTAAATGTAAGGCCAAACACTATAAAACTCTTAGATGAAAACATTGGTAGAACACTCTTTGACATAAATCACAGCAAGATCCTTTTTGACCCATCTAATAGAGAAATGGAAATGAAAAAAAAAATAAACAAATGGAACCTAATGAAACTTAAAAGCTTTTGCACAGTAAAGGAAAACATAAACAAGATGAAAAGACATCCCTCAGAATCGGAGGAAATATTTGCAAACAAAGCAACTGACAAAGGATTAATCTCCAAAATATACAAGCAGTTCATGCAGCTCAATATCAAAAAAAGAAACAACCCAATCCAAAAATGGGCAGAAGAACTAAATTCATATTTCTCTAAAGAAGACATACAGATTGCCAACAAACAAATGAAAGGATATTCAACATCACTAATCATTAGAGAAATGCAAGTCAAAACTACAGTGAGGTATCACCTCACACCAGTCAGAATGGCCATCATCAAAAAATTTACAAACAATAAATGCCTGAGAGGGTTTGGAGAAAATGGTATCCTCTTGCACTGTTGGTGGGAATGTAAATTGATACAGCCACTATGGAGAACAGTATGGAGGTTCCTTAAAAAACTAAACATAGAACTACCATATGACCAACAATCCCACTACTGGGCATACACCCTGAAAAAACCATAATTCAAAAAGACACATGAACCCCAATGTTCATTGCAGCTCTATTTACAATAGCCAGGACATGGAGGCAACCTAAGTGTCCATCAGCAGATGAATTGATAAAGAAGATGTGGCACATATATACAATGGAATATTACTCAGCCATACAAAGAAACAAAATTGAGTTATTTGTAGTGAGGTGGATGGACCTAGAGTCTGTCATACAGAGTGAAGTATGTCAGAATGAGAAAAACAAATACTGTATGCTAACACATATATATGAAATCTAAAAAAAAAAAAAAAAATGTAGCGAATGGCCTTGAGGACTCTGGGAGGGGGAAGGGTAAGCTGGGATGAAGTGAGAGAGTGGCATGGACATATATACACTACCAGATGTAAAACAGATAGCTAGTGGGAAGCAGCCACATAGCTCAGAAAGATAACTCGGTGCTTTGTGTCCACCTAGAGGGGTGGGATAAGGAGGGTGGGAGGGAGATGCAAGAGGGAGGAGATATGACGATGTCTGTATATGTATAGCTGATTCACTTTGTTATACAGTAGAAGCTAACACACCATTGTAAAGCAATTATACTCCAATAAAGATGTTTTAAAAAAAAAGATACAAATAAAAAATAAATAAATAAACAGAAGAACAAATTAATCAAATAGATGTAAATGAAATAAGAGTTTTTAGGTAAACTTTTTAGCAATGATTGTTTCATGATATGTCTAATTAAATAGTTTACCAAATCTCTTTGGTAACTTACACCTTTAGTGTTTTACTAAATTAAGTAAAATATTAATTAATTAATTAATGTAACAGAAATATTGATTTCTGAACACAGGTTTATTTTCTTTTGGCTTTCTATTACCGGGAAACTAAAAATAAATTTGCATCTCTTAGTAAACATGTTTTGTGCCACATTGTAAGAGTGTAATATTAAAAAGGGCAAATGTTTCTGGAAATTATGAAATGTATTCATAAATTTGCAAATCTAATGTGTAGCAGACAGTTTACAATTACTAATTTCTTAGTTTTCTCTGGAAATTAAGGTTTCTAAGAATTAAGAATTCTTACTGATGTATGAAATTAAGGGGAAATAATAGGGGAAACAGCTCATGCAAAAAAAGTAGGATGTTTTGTTTGCTAAGAGAAGTTATGAAAAAGGACATGTGTTTTTGCTGAAAAAGAGAGAGAGGGAGAGAGAAAGTCTTGGGTGGTTAAGCTGACTAAAATTTGATGAACTTATCATAAGCATTATGAAATTAAGCTTTAATATCAATAGTGGACTTATGTGAAACCAGAACTTAATTTTTGTTCATCTGTTTAAAGCACAAGTGTTATTGGACTCTTGGTGTGCTTCTGCTAAGAGATAGTGACTATTTCTTTCTCTTTTTTTTTTTTGTCTTTTAAGTAATCTGCCTAGAAAGGAAAGATTTTGTGCTTTATCAAAATAATTTTGTCTTTATTAGGTCTTTGATTACTTTGGGAAACTGAATCTTCTTAGTATTAAAAGAGCTAAGTTTTGCTTATAACTATGCAACCTTTTGTATTTGCCTTTGAAATCTTTTATTGTCACTTTGGTCAGATATATAATTAAGTATTGTTTCATAATGATCTATGATCCTATTTAGTCAAGTATCTAAAACTTTTGATATTTTTGACAAACATCCCCAAATCAAATTCCTAATTAAGTCCTTTTGCTCTCTAGCTAACTTTGGGATTTTTCAGAGGGACCCTAAAGCATTTCAAAAGATTTGCTCACTCACCTTATAAAAAGAGAGATGGTATATTAATTAGGCTTATTTGGTATGTTAAATTATGTGGAGGTATTGTCAAATACTGATGCTAAATCCTTCTTAGATTATATTGGTGTCAATCTATGTTATTAATGTAAGTGTTTCAGAAATAACATGAAATTCCTAGAAATCTGGTGTGTCTTGGTATAATGTTACCAGTCATAGTCTAGTTATTATTTTAAAATATTGTATGTCACAGAAATAATGAAATTTCCTTGCCGATTGAATTACAATAAACTGTTATCAGATCTTTAACCATGGCCATTTTTAAATCTCTTTACAGTTATTGTTTACTCTGATGCAGTTTCAAATATATTTCATCTTCAGAGAGATTCACAGAAGGGACTTATGACAAATGCAAGTTTCTGATATCTTTAAGATTATAAAAATGAACTGGGTTAAAATTTCCAAAACTAATGAAAAACTAGGTTCAAACAGAACAAGAATAATTCCATGGGACTAAATAAACTGATGAGGATGATTTTCTCCTGTCAATCTGATTATTAGACCAATGGAAAGAACATTTAGAGGGCTGGGAAAAATTATTTCTCCCCAACAATACAGAATTATTGAAGGCAAAGTAATTTAGGATGCTTTCAGCTATAAGAGAGGAAGAAAGAAATGAAAAGAGGATGGAAACAAGAAGAAAGAAGAAAGAGAGGGAGGGAAGTGAAGGGGAGAAGAATATACCACCCCAATATACGCCTCTTTTGCATATTGATTATTTTTAGTTGGTTATTTTTAATAAAAAAAAAAAAATCAGACCTAGGAAAAGCTCTGAAAACTGAGTAGAAGTTACTCTTTTGTAAGAAAAAATTTAATTTTTAAAGTAAATCTTTATTTGTAATGGTGTCCCCCTCTCTGAACTAGGAAGATGGATAGCTAAATCTCTAGAAACTCCTATCAACAGAGAAGGCAAGACTTAAAGCTGCATAACAACCATATCCTTGTTTACAGTGCTTTTACTGGTAACTTCTTATAACTGACTTTCTCCTTCCCCTCAATATCTTTTGTTTTTTGCTGAAGATGGTATAAGGTGGTGGCTTGGGCCATCTTGGGGTGTTACTCAGTTTTCTTGTGTATCTCCCATGTATATAGGACGTATACTTGTTATTAAACTTCTGTTTGCTTTTCTCTTGTTAATCTGTCTTTTATTACAAAGGGTGTATCAGCCAAGAGCCTGGAAGAGTAGAGGAAAAATAATTTTTCCTTCTCTACAGAGGAAAGGAGAGAAGGAAGGAAGAAGAGAGAGCGAAAAAAATAATAACTTAAACTTAACTCATGTTATTTTACATAATTAAAAGCCTGGAAATAGTTTTACCCAACTGGGGATAAGGATGAATAAATTTGGGAAGATGGAGGAAAGATGATTTCAGAAGTAGAAGATCCTGAGTGTTGCCGGAATAACGGTATCATAGACAGAGATGGGAAGATTGGGAGAAAAGCAGATTTTCTTGATAAATTCATTATCTCTGACACTTCTATGTTCAATGTATGCTAAATCAATATTATAATACAAATTTAAGTTTTAAAAGCAAAGCTTGAGGGCTTCCCTGGTGGCGCAGTGGTTGAGAATCTTCCTGCTAATGCAGGGGACACGGGTTCGAGCCCTGGTCTGGGAGGATCCCACATGCCACGGAGCAACTAGGCCCATGAGCCACAACTACTGAGCCTGCACGTCTGGAGCCTGTGCTCCACAACAAGAGAGGCCACGGTAGTGAGAGGCCCGCACACTGCGATGAAGAGTGGTCCCTGCTTGCTGCAACTAGAGAAAGCCCTCGCACAGAAATGAAGACCCGACACAGCCAAAAATAAATAAATAAATTAATTAATTAATTAAAAAAAAAAGCAAAGCTTGATACTATTTGTTCACAAGAAGAACACTACATATTTGAACTCTGTTTTAAAGTATCTTATGATGTAAAATGCTTATTTCCCCTCAAAACAGAAAAATTAAGGTCCACTTCCTTTGTAGGATAAAACAAGAAAGTTTAGCTTATCTATCATTCTTTCCTGTAATTTTCTTATCTAATGCAACCAAGAATCAATAATACAGAAATATTGAATATTTGTAATAATGCCCTGAGGCTCAGCAAGCCTTTCTTGACAAGCACATTACTAAACCACCAACAAATTAACTGACCATGATTTAATTAAATTTGTATATTAAGGATGAGTGCTGTTCTTTGCTATTGAGAAGGCACTTTCATTTATTCAATAACCAATGAGAGGCTACTGCGCTTTGGAGCTCAAAAATAAATTAGGTAAATCCTTATTCATACAGTTTACAGCCTAGAGACAGATAAACAAAAATTCACAATCCATTGTACTGAGTACTTTTATATTCCTATGTGGTCCTATGACAGCAAATTTGAACCTCACTATAAACTAATGGGTTAGATTAAGGCAAAACGTTTAAGTATAGTTGACCCTTAAACAACTTGGGTTTGAACTTTGCAGGTCCACTTACCTAGGGATTTTTTTCAGTAAATAATTACTAGAGTACCTCATGACCCAGGGTTGGTTTGATCCGCAGATGAGAAACCTCAGATTCAGAGGACTGACGGTAAAGTTATAGGCAGATTTTCCACTGGGCAGAGAGTTGGTGCTCCTAACCCTCCCCACTTCCCACATTGTTTGAATGTCAACTGTAATTTGTCCAATTGCCATGAGTTTGTAAGAGCAGTGCATAAATCTTAATCTTCTACTCCAAAGTTTATATTTTTTTTCTCAAAAACTTCTGATTTTTAAAATACTAGGGATCTGTGCATAGAACATGCAGTGATATTTTCTTAAGTTTCTCATTTGCACACTCAAATTCCCTGATCCACTCTTTCAGCTACGGTGAACATATTGATACACATGTATTATCTATCAAACCACAAACTCAACCAACGGCACTAGTGTGTCTATCTCCAGAAGGGCTTCATCATCAGCAACATTCAGGACCATATCCAGCCTCTTCTATGAAACCATAGATCCTGGTCTGACCCTGAATCACCAGTCACCACCAGTCTGGACTCCTCTTCTCTTGCTATCATTTCCGTTTTGTATTTTGTCACTCTCTCACTCATAGAAATTGGTGTACCTCCTTCTTAGGGACCTGTTCTGCTAACCAAAGGGGATTTGATTAGATCTGCCCTTTTTGGGTCATAAAACATTCCATTACGTCTTCCCCCAAAACAATCGATGCCTCAGACTTCCACAATTAACGGAACCAAGGGGAAGCAATCTATTAATGACTCTTGGAAGTAAGGATCAGCCAGAAGGTGACATGTAGTTGCCAACCTTATACAGAGTTTTGCATAATTTTATGCCTCATCCCCAGGGAATTTGTTGTGTTATCTATGACTTAGTAGAAATATTGGGTGTTCCTCTATATTGTAAATACAGTTGTAAACATGGAAACATCTCAGCCTCAAAATAGCACACCTGAGCCAGTTCTTGGCCTGAATGAGCCCATCATAACTGTGCTAATTGCCAGGGTAAAATTCATATATATTGCTGCTAAAAGCTTTCCCGAGATGGCACGATGAAAATGCTATACACAGAAAATAGTCTTGCAACAATTTTTTGCTGGTGATGGTGTAGCTTTACATCATACTCACTTTGCCAGCTATCAATTCTTTTTCCAACTGAGTATAAATCATTGTGTTTCTTCCTCATCTTTGCCTACTCTTGTTTCTTGCCAGTATTCACATTAGGTATATTTTAGTATGCAGTTTGGCAATTGAACTGCTTAGCAACTATAAAATTATTTTGGAGGAGAATCCATGTTAAAAAAGCAACTTTCAATAATGCTGTAGTGCCTGTCCTTGGAAAACTAATTTTAGCGGAAAGAGATGTCCAGCCAATACTGATATGTTAAAGAGCACTAACGTACATTTTAGTATATCTAACAGTAATAAAAATGGTAAGTTACTCTCTATAGCCCTTGTTTTATTTATTTTTCTGAAGAGGCATCCCATTTGTCTATTGTTTGACTCTCTGCTTAAACCAATTATTATCAAGTTAGGATAACTTGATATTACAAACAATTTTTTTAACAAAAAATTATTACAAACAATTTTTACATAAGTTTTTTGAAGTACAGTTAGTTCTTTTCTATATGTAAAAAGAATAAAGGATAGGTTGTACTACAATGGCATCAAATCATTCCAAATTCTTCTGTACATAAAATTTTCCAATTATTCAGGTTGACAGCATGGCTAAGTGTATATGTAGGGAAGGTATAGTGACAATTGTACATATACAAAGAGATATTGGGAGGCTATAATATGTAATATGCAAAGGGGAAGAGAACATGGACACAGGGGAAAATACAGGATATGTATTTATTTTAATCTACCTCTAGCACCTCTTTTTCTAAGAATTATATTTCCCTCCCCCAATTTCATTATTGCTGCAGGAGCAGACATGTCATACCACGCCTTTTTTTTGTTTTTTTTTCAATTTTCTCTCTCTCTCTCTTTTTTTTTTTTCTTTTTTGGCCATGCCACATGGCTTGTGGGATCTCAGTTCCCCAACCAGGGATTGAACCTGGGCCACAGCAATGAAAGTCCGGAATCCTAACCACTAGGTAGGCAGGGAACTCCCACAACATGCCTTTTTTTTCTTGGCCAGAGTTGATCTATCTTCTAGGAAGACACATGGTTCGCTTGGCTGATAATAAGAATACCCTGGACAACAGTATCACTGAAATACCCCAAATGGCTGTTTCAGTGATTGGGAACCAAGCCTAAGCTGAAACCTGTGAAACACTTTGTCAAGATTTCTCACTTGGACCCAAGAGAGCTAGAACACTAATTCCTAGGGTACTTGAATCATAAGATGTGCGATAATGGAGCCAACAACAGCTATGTTTTCTGCTTCATAAACTGAAATGAGGAAGATGTTCTACAGATGCAAGGGGCTGAAGAAAGAGGTATATGGAAAGGAGTAGAGAAAGATAAAGAAAAGTCCTAATGTTGTTTGAATCCTTGAATTTACTGGTTCTGAAGCCAAGATACACTCCTGCCACTGATTTCTGAATCCAAGAACCTCCTTTATATCTTACTCTTTTTAGAGTAAGCCAGTATGAATCAAGTAGCTCTTTCTTTAACTAAACAAATGTTATCTATACTATATGGTACTGAGGAGTTGGCTGTACTAAAAGTGCAACAAGGTGGACTGGCCATCATCGTCTCACAAATGTGTTGTTTAGATCATGATCTAATACTTGGAAAAACAGCCATCATTGTGAGAGTCTCTTTCATCAAGGGATTTAACCCAAATTACTTGGCCCTGTTGTTCTGCTGCCACTGCATTCTCAACCACTTCTCTGGACCATGATTAAGCTCTCCAAACTTCAAGACGCCCTCTATGGAAGAAACAGGAAATGGTACTCAGACTACATCAGACACCCACTTCTTTCACAAAAACAGAAACCAATGAGACAGAGGGCAGACTGAATAACACCGGCTTGAAATGATTGACTTTTTGCAAGTTCCCTTGAGCTGACCTTTGTATTACCCTATTCAGCTATGTCCCTCTCAGCAACCTTCCCTCTGTTCCCCTCTCTTTACTGACCCAGGCCTGGTTATCACAATACGTAGCATTCTTTCCTTCCCTATATATTATTAGTCAGGAAAATGAAAAAAATAAACTAAAATAAAATGAGTAGGGATCTGGGATTTTCTGAAGCTGAGTACAACTTTCAAGATCTATGGACTTAGATATGGGCTTAAGGTACACAAGTGTATATGCAAGTCCTCATTTCCATTCTGTCTACATTAGAGATAGAGTGGGCTTATGGTAGTTGGTTAATAAAACTCTTGAATGTGGGCTGTTTGATGACAATATTTAGTATACTTTACCTTAATGTATGTGACTATATGTGTGTATATGTGTAATTTATTATATTACATGTTGTATGGATTTATTTATTTATTTAAGATATTAACCGTTAACTTCAGATAAAAAGCATTCTTGACAACTCCTAGTTTTATTCTTCTTCATCTTATTTTGAATTAATGACATTCATTCTTGGGTGATAATAGACACTTTTGCAACCTGTTAGTAATCATCTTAGGGCAAAAAGCCTTTGTTTATTAGTTTGTTGTTTCTCTTCAGGGAATTCTTTTCTAGGATTCCCATCAAACTGTTTCAATTCCAGGACTCTTAAGCCAAGGTCAAGGAGACTGAATAATAAAGGTCATCACATGCCCTGATCTTCATGATATAGCTTGTGTTTTACTCTGAACTTTTGTCTAATTGTGAACCACTTTTTCTGAATTACAGAATGAGCTGGTTGAATGAATGATAATAATTTGGCAGGTTCTAATGCAAAGCCCAACACAGGAACAGATTGGAAATATCAAAGATGAGGAATAAGATGTGGGAGAAGTTACTATGGGTTGAGAGGATGGAGGAGGAAGGATGGATAGACAATCTTGAGTGTAGACATGGATGGCAAGCTGAGCTGGCTGGCCACCATGTAGGACGTGGGGGCTGCAGCAAAAAAGAGTTATGCCTGCAGATTGCAGCATTCATATGGCACGAGCAGAATTGTCTTCTGGTGTGTTTAAAAGATGAATGCAGTGTGGTGGCCAAAACAAGCGATGATGGGCATGTTTTCATTCATCAGAATACAGCTTGCTGGAGGAGGCAAGAATGGGTTAATTGGAAAGAATAAAATTATCTAAAATGTAGTGCCTCCTGGACGCAGTGTAATTGGCTCCCACTGGCACATCAGGCCATGTGCCAGGTGCTGGTGTTGGCAGGGAGTGGGTTCTCAGTTAGGCACATCTATTCACTTCTTACCAGCAGCACTGCTCACGCTCTGGTCTTTGGCCGAGATTATTGCAATAACCTCCTAACAAGTTCCCCTGCTACTCCTCTTGCCCCTTTACAATCTACTTGCCATATGTCAGCCCAAGATATCCCTTCAATTTGTTAAGTTACATCACTCTTCTTCTCAACAAACTCAAATAGTTCCCACTCACTCCGTGAAAGCCAAAGTTCTCATGGCTTATAAGGTGCTATATGTTCTGCTTTCCCCACTCCTTATTGTTTTGACCTTAAATCCTACTTCCCTTTCTTGAGTCCTTTCCCTCCCATCACAGGTGGCTTCTCACTATGTCTCCAACATACAAGGCACAGGTCTTCCTCAGGGCCTTTGCACTTGCAGCTCCCTCTCTGTGGCATGTATTTCTTAAATAGGTATATATAGGCTTCTGTACCTCCTCAGGACTAAGGTTAAGGCGTCAGCTTCTCAGAGAGGTCTCTGGGCTTCAATCACTAACACTACAGGCCTCACTGGTACTCAAAATCCATTTCTCCAACTAAAATTATCTGTATAGAAATTATCAACTTCCAATGTACAAGCATGTATATATATGTGTGTGTGTATTTATTTTGTTTAATCCTCTATCTCTTGAAACAGAAACAGAAACTTTTTCTGTTTTATTCATTGATTTATTGTAGCACCTAAAAGTGTCATATATATTATGTTCTCAATACATATAACGCATTTGTTAAAGGAATGACTCCCTTTAATAACCACCAGAGATGCCATCAATTACTATTGTATTTCTTTTAAGATACACACACACACACACATATATCCTAAGACATAATCTTTTGTATATATATATAATCTCACATATGTTTATGTGTGTATATAACTTCTGTTTAATCAGCTAGAAGAGAAAAAGTAACAAAAAACAGTGAAAAGGAGAAGAATAAGGAGAGAATAAGAAAAAAGAAAGAGAAGTGTCAACACTAAGAGGTACCAAAAGAAGAGAAAATTTAAAGGAAACCCCAGAGAATGACTAAGGGAGAGACACTGGCTTAAAAGCCGTAAGGTCATCAGTCATCTTTAAGAGGAGATTTTTAATCTTTAGCAGGATGCGAGCAACTCATAAAAGGGTTAAAAGTTAAGTGGAACCGGGGAAGAGAGCCAGTTCCAATTCTGGGGCAGGAAATGTACCTTGAGTATCCTACCATACCAAAAATTAACCATGCTATCAAAAAGTAGTTGAAGATGATCCCATTGACCAAGGATGAGACAATTTGTACATTAAAAAGAATAATAAATAAGGAGTAAAACACATTAAATATGATTATATACATGAATTCATAATGAAAACAAAATGAGCAAAGAAACTGGTCATCATTGAGAGATACTAGGGAACAAGCTCATTATTTTGAAACTGATAAATGAAGAATCAGGCATTTACATTGACTTTTTGATACTAACTATAAAACTAGTGAACCACATATGAGATGAAGGGAATTTTCCCTTTATAGAAATTTCCATCTGATAAATGAAGAAAACACTATAAAATTAGGAGTTATCATTTTGAAACTTTTTTTTGAACTAATTAATCTAGGTACCAATCATCAGGAACCGTTAATTAAAAAAAAAAAAGACATAATCAGACATTATGTGTTTCCCAATGGAAGAACATACTACCTACCAATGAAGTAGTCTTGCCAAAAGAAAGAAAACTGAATCTCATCAAGCCTCTATAAACAGCTACCCAGTTTACAGAGGAACATATTAATTAATCTGCACCATGGGAAGGTAATCAACAAAATGCAGACTGGGGGAAATTTACAGAACAAACAACTGAGTATTTTCAACAAGTAAATCACAGGATAAATAAATTAAGCAGAACTTAAAAAAGAGACTTAAAGAAACATTGACTGGTTACATTGTGTGGATTTTATGTGGACCCTGATTCAAACAAATAAAAACTCATAAACATAAGGAGGCAATGGAAATGTGAACAGAGTGGATATTTGATGTTGTTAAAATGTATTGTTAATTTATCTTACGTGTGATAAGGATAAGTGAATATCATTATCTCTTAAAATATTTATAGTTGAAATCATATGATGTCTGATATTTTCCTCACAATTCACGTCCTCTCTTTCCCTCAAAACCTTTATCTAATATGCTAAGCTTGTGTTTGCCAAAAGCAGAGGCTGAAATGAGGATTGTGTGCAAGTGGTATACTAAGAAAACACTCTCAGGAGAGACCCATAAGTTTGTGTAAGCAGAAAGGGGGAGAGGAAAAAACAATAACAGTGAAAGAGCAAAACTTACAAATAAAATATATAATTTAATATTAAATTATATTTATAGCTTTCCTTCCTTTCCCCAACTAGGTTGTAATCTCCTTGACAAATAAAAAAATTTTTTTTCTGATAATTTTTTTGTACTCCTGGAGACCTTTCCATAAGAGGTATTCAGTAGTATTTCTAATGTTAAGTAAGCATATATCTTTAATTGGGATTTTTGTTTAGTTTTATAATTGTCTTTCTTCAAAATAGAACCCTCTTATCTTTCTTACCCATGTAACACTAGTGTAAAAGAAGCCTTTACTATTTTCCACTGAAATTACTAAAGAGGTCCCTTAACCAATATCCCTAAATATACACAGCCCACAAATAATCTTCCTTCTTCATTGTCATTTCCATACTGAAATGAATTTTATAAAAATTCAAAGAAAATGAAAAACTCCTTAAGTGGGCATGCATGATCCTCTGGAATCAGGAATCAGCCACATTTTCTATCTTTATCTTCCAACATTTCCCCATCCAAACCATTTTTTTCCAATAAATAAGTCTATACACTATCTCTTGAATATACTTTGGCTTTTTCCACTTTTGTTTGCTGCTTCAGTGAAAATTAAATAAAGTATATGTAAAGGGACTTTATCAAATTTTAGTTTGGAAAATAAAAATCTCCTTGTTGCTACGTCTTCAAGATGCCAATTGACAGGCAGATTCTCTGCTGTTTACCTACTGAGATTTTTTTTCTGTTGTTGAAACTTTTTGTTAAGCTGCTGAGCACAGTGTAATAAAATTGTGAAATTAGATGAACTCCCATTATATACATAATATTCAACCTCATATGAACCTTTTGAAATGCTCAACAATTATTTGTTTCTCTTGGGTTTCTTCCACTGTGTCAATTTTTTGTCAATGTCCTCAGGTACCAATATACAGCCAATACTTGCATCTCTAGAGATGCTTATCACTAACCAACAGGAAGTTCACAATTCTGGGATTAATGTCTTCTAATTTCCCTCAAAATCCCCTCTAATAATTAACCGTTTGTTCTTAGCCTATGTTTGCAGAAGTGAAGCCTGAGGTGAGGATTGTATGCAAGTGATTTACTCAGGAAGTTCTCTTAGGAGAGACCCATAAGGTTGTGGAATCAGGAGAGTGAAGGAGAAGACGTCAAGTGAGTTAAAATTCCAGCCTCAGCCAGATTCTGCAGAGAAGCACAGAAGTATTAATTATACATTGAAGAGTATTTCAGCCAGTGATCTGGAAGAGACTCATGGTGTCTGGAAATGGGAAGTCTGCAGGAATCCAGAGAGGGGAGCAGTCAGCTTCATGGTCATAGGGGTTCAAAGTGGTGAAGAGTGTGACCTTAGGACTCAGAGAGGTGAGGTTTAAATTGTAAATCCTGGCCCCTCTACTTACTAGGCATCAACATTCTCATCTGAAAAATGGGGATAATAATAGCACTCACCTCATAGAATCATCATGGGAATTAAATGAGGCAATAAAATTATAAATCATTTAGAACAATGCTTGGGTCAGAAGGCTTGAACAAATATTAGGAATGATTGGTAATAGGTACTTTAATTGATAGACGTCCTGAAACATAAGATCTGTTTTTAAGGACCCACAAAGTCAGTAATAAATATAAGTAATAAAAAATATACACCTGAGCAGGCAGATAGCTGTTATGAAAGAGTTTAACCAAAAAGATGGGGACTGTCTTAGGTAGTTTCCCAAGGTAGCAAACTCTGAAATGCTGATTTGCATATACTGAGGAATACTCATGGGAACAGCACCTGTGAAGGCCAAGAGAAGCAGAAATGGAATCTTTAGTAATACTGGGGAGGCAACATGGGAACAGTTTCAGGGAGAAAAATATGTGAAAATGAGGCACAGACTCAAAGCACTCCTTGAGTAGAGGCAGCTGAATCCCATGGTCAATTATATCAAGAAGGAACTTAAAGCCAAGTACAAGACAAAATTCTAATTGCTGTATGCAAAGTTTTAGGTAAGAGTAGAGAGAACATGAAGGTTAACTTGATGACACAGACTGAGTTATCTCATTTAATTCTTATAACAACCCTATAAAAATGTGGTTAATCCTCATTTATATATGATAAACCTTAGGTGACATTTAAATAATATGTCCAAATTAACACATCTATTAAGTGGAACAGTTGTGACTAAATTCGAGATCTTTCTAACTTCAGGGCTTGAGTTCGTAACTTCAGTGCTGAAATTTTAGTCTTAAGCTTTTAGGGCTGTGAAAGAATTATCATCAAGTACTTGACCATTAAGTTCCTTAAGGACATGGCCTGTTGATAGAATATATCCAATATGAAGACTCTCTCCTCGCACACAAAAAGTCACAATACACTACAGTTAGCATGCTGTCCCAAGCATTAAACACGTCTAGTGGAAATCCAGGACAAATGCAGAATTATTAAAAAGTTTTTGTTACATTTGTGCCATAACTCAGCCTCCAACAGAGCTGAAAGATATGAAGCTGAGGTTCCTGTTTGTAAAAGTGTGCTGACAAGTGGGTTCCGAAGAGGAAAAACAACATGCAGCATAGGATTGATCAAGTCCCTTGGTCTCAAGCACAGAAACAAAGAGGTATGGATATAGCACTATTTTTTGCATCATTGGTCATTGTTTATATGTCAGCATGCATGAGACCATTTCCATCCGGCTACCGTATTAATGCCAATTTAGGGACAGAATGAGAGTAATTGGCTTAACATGTCTGTAGTCACTTGTTTATCTAAGAATAAAACACTGAGAGGCATGTTGGCAAATTAAATGAAAATGAATCTTGTTCATAATCGAATAAAAATGCAGTACTTCCAAAGAATGTTCTTGTATTGAACTGTCCTCCATGCCCTAATTAACTGGCTCGAATGTTCATTTTATTCAGTTTTTTGAAATGCAGGATGTTCCATTTAATGACAAATCAGCATTTTACTTAAAAGCTGGAATACTGTTTCCAGATGATCTCAATACTACAGTGGTCTCTCAGGGCTGCCTCCTTGAAGTAGCTCCCAATGTGGAAACTGGGCAAAATGCACCTCAAATCCTGTTTTATCTGAATTTTTATCTAAATGATGTAGTAAGAAATCTCTACCCATAAAACAAACAAACAAAAAAAAAAACCCAGAAAAGTTTGGCATATCGATTTGGACATAATAGATGTTTAACTAATTCTTATTAGGCAACATGAATACAGGGAGAGTATGAGATAGCAATCTGATAAACATGAATAAAATTTCAATTGCAAAATTTATTAGACCTCACATAGCTATTAAACTTTTTATCTGTCAGTTTCTGCACTTATAATAGAGAATCTACTTTAGTGAAGAAAATGAGAAATAAGGAATTTAACATGTGAAAGAGTCTAAAATTATACTTTACACAAAATAGCCACATTAACCCTTTTTATCTTTGAATAAATAATTTTGAAGCTGAAATTCTTTCAAAAACAACTGTTAGCTATTATTGATAGTATTGCCAGATTAATAAGGAAGTCTATTGGAGATGGTAGCAAAGCTGACATGTTTTCAATATGGAAAGACAACCTCAGAAGAGGGATGGTAGTAGGGGTTTAGGAAGCTGTTTTCTGATAAGTTCAGGAGGCTTTGAGAAAAATACTAGAGACAAAATGCCTTCCAGAATGATTCATCTTATTTTATATGCCCTGAAATACACCAGATATTTCAGTGTTTAATTTTAAATATGAAATTTTATTCAATTTATATCTTAAAAGTTATACATAATCCAATAAAGGCATGAAGAACTGGATGACCGCATAACTGGATGAGTGTCATAACTGAGCCTGAAAAGTGAACTTGACAGTACCATTAGTTGTAAAATTCTTAGCCATTTACTGAAACCATTCTGGGTTCTAATTCCTACAAGTCTGCATATTACATATTCTGATAATAGCATAAGAATCTATTTAAGAAAAAATAAATAAATTTGAGAAAGAAGACAGTGTAAATCAATTTGAGTGACACCGCATACATCAAGGTGACATCAATCTTTATTAAGTCACTACCAGGCTTTTTGCGATTATTTTAGTCAACAAAGCATAGAGTTTCAGGCAGAACTGTGCTGCACTCCTGCTTGTATATATCAAACATATGCCATAGTATCATAATATGATCTCTCTCTACCCACATTAGCAAAAATTAACATTTGATTAATGAATTATGTTATTAAAGACACACTTCTCTCCAGTTCCTATGGCATTTTTTTTTCCCTATGGCATTTTTTAAAGATAGAAATTTCACTAGAAAATTAAAACAGCTAGTGAATGTTCTCCAGTTTTCATCTAAGAACTGTGATAACTATCTCATATTACAATTTTCAAATAGTATGATAAAGAATGATCTTGTACATATTTATATAGAAGCCCCCTCTGCATTTTTTATTAAAGGAAATTGGACGTTTAAGCAAAAAACAATTGTGAAGGAACCTTGAAATTCAGTCAAAAGAGTTTGAATACTTTTCTATATACAAGGTATATGGGAGAAATGAACTTAATACCTTTTTATTAGATTAAATTAAATATATTTATTGTCAGTGTAGGTGCTACAATGTAGATAACAGCTGGGATTCAAATATAATTGAGAAATTTCAAATAACACTTCTATTTCATACCAAGAAAAAAGAGAGAGAGAAAAGCAATCTTAATCCACAGTAGCTTTAAAAGAACAATGTGGGATTTCTGGAACGGCAAATTGAAGAAATTGACAAATTCTCTCCCTCAAAACAATGATAAAACCTGGAAAAACTGTCGAGAATAAGTCCATTTAAAGACTGGAAATTGACCAAAATCATACAATAAATGAGAGGCATGAGTTTAAGGAAAAGAACTGAGTCTCAGTAAATCCACTGGGGACTATGGAATTTTTTAGCCCAAGACTGCTTTGTTCTTCCCCATCCTAGCTCTACTGTCCAGAAGTTCTACCTGGGAATGCAGGACATGCTTTGTATTCTTTACCCATCCAAAATTAATCATTATTTTTATTACGTATATCACTGTCAATAATTACTTATGTTTATTATGTAACTGTTGTTCCAAACTGCTTTTTATATTTTTTTCATTATCTCTGAATTTAATTTCGCTCTTTCTGAAGTTGAGAATTGGTATATTTTTCAGTTATGAATAATAAAAGCAAACCCCCTCATTTTGGGTTAGGTTGAAAATAACTAGATTCTTGACCTCAAATTTTTTTGAAAAAGATGGATATAGTTCAGTTATCATCTACTTTTCTCTTTGGTGTTATTTAATATTTTCTTTTTAGTTTTTGGTATCTTTAGTTCCATTCCAAAGTGTCTAGATGTGGTTATGCTTTTGGTGTAGTTCTTGAATTGGTATGTTTATTTCATCTCAGGTTATGAGATTTATCATTTCTTGAAATTTCATCTTTGTATATTTCCTGAGTATTGCTTCTTCACCATTCTCTCTATGCTCTCATTCTAATATTACTATAAGACAAACTTTGAATCATGTAATTTATCCCCAGGTCTATTCATTTATTTTTTCATATCTTCCATCTGTTTTTAACTGTGTTGTATATACAAATATTTACACAAATCCAGATTCTAATTAACTAATTCACACAGAGTTGTGTTTGATATGCTATTTTTAACCTTCCATTGAATTTTTAATAATAAAGACTATATTTTAATTTATATAAATTACATTTGACCCCTTTTCATATATACTATTTATTCATAATCATTTGAACCATATTACTTTGGCATATCTTCCAAATTTTTCAGATTTTCTATTATTTCTTGTCCTTGGAAAACAAATTTTTCTGTTGATTTAATCTGATCATTTTTACTTAAATTTATTGTCCTTTTTTTAATATATTGTGAGCTCATCTTCTGCCTGGTTTGCCTTTTTTTCATTGTGGTTACATCTACCCATCTAAAGTCATCTACCTTCCATGACTTTACCCAATGTTTATTTGTTGTTTCTTCCTAGGCCCAAGAAATATCAACAGTTTCACGTCAGCTTTATCATCTATCTATCTATCTATCTATCTTTTATGTGTTTATTTTAACTCAAATGATGCCCATGAGCACACAGATTGTATAAATTCAGACACTGTTCTGAATAGAGATGTGGGCTTAGTTTTTCAATGTCAGGAAACAACACACACCCTCCCCCCTCAACCCTATACACATTTTCACACAGACATTCTTTTTTGGCAAACTCTCTCTGACTCTCTAGGCCATTAAGTGGTATTTTTAGGTCTATTTTCTTACAGCTTGTTGGAACTATATGCATAATCTGGGTGTGTGAAGGAAAATAAATTCCAACTTTTCAGTTCCGTTTTGGCTAAACCGCTTGCTTTTAATGACAGTATGGGTGTTAAAATTCCAGACTTAGTGCCTTTTAGTAATGTCAAACCAAGATACTTGCTAATGATTCCAGGTTTGATTCCTTTTTTTTCATCTTAAGACTTAGATATTTCTCTTTTCTTCTCTTCCCTTTTATCCTCCCCTTTCTTTCTCCTTCTTCTTTCCCTTCACTTCCACCTCCATCTGTTTGACTTTATCTCAGCTATTATTAATTTATTTTTTAAAATTTTTCCTTATATGTGTTTGTGGCAGAGCCAGGGTAGATTTGGAGCATACCAACTCATTCCATTATGTTACATGGAAAATCTCCCATAAGTATTATTTGATTACATTGTTAAAGACACAATATTTTCCTGAGCTAATATTAGAATTTTTTATTTGCTTTTGAATTATTTAATTGACTTATTGTTCCACCATTTCAGTTGGATTACAAATTGGTGACAAGAAATTTTCTACCTCGCAAACATAGACTCAGATACATATACATTCTTTCTCCCTGAACTCCCTTCTCCCCCTATTTTCTTTCTCTCTCTCCTCTCTCCTTCTCTCTCTCTCTAAGTTTTTGTGTGTGTAGTCAAGGCCACCAAAATCTAGTGGGAGAGATGAAGACATATAAATCAAAGGCATGTTAAGCCTGGAAAGGTTTTTATTGACTCTTGGATATCTAATGGGACCTGTAGCTATCAGAGATACTTGCACGTAGTGTACCATGGCCAAGGAAGACTTATAAAAACAACACATGCATTTAACACATAAATTTAAAATGTTTGGCAGATTCCTAAATAAAACTTAGCCTTGGTGAAATCACTTCCTTTGCAGTGGAAATAAAAAATAAAATGAAATAAGAGTCAGTATGTGCATGTTCCTGACAATGTTCTCTGCATTTCACAATTCTGGAAAGAGAGTTTCACGAAATGGCCAGTAGGGCTTTCTTTTTTCCTATTTATTTGAGGTTATCAAAATCATTCACACATATTCTCAGTGGTCCCTAATAATGAGCAATAGATACAAATCTGTATTTGTCTTTCTAGTGTTTTGCTATTTTTTTTTTTGGTAGCCTGAGGGAATGACATAATAAAGCCTTGTGTTACTCTATCTCTCTAGCATTTAAAATTTAAAAAATGAGAAATGCTTATTGTTGAAATTCAGTGATCTCTTTTGTCTTTAAAATATTTATAAATCAGAAATATAAATATAACACCATAGATATACTTATCATTGATTGAATAATTTTCAAATAAATTTACCAGGAATATTTCTTCACAGCTTTCCTGAAATTTTATATCACTAACCAAGAAAAATTCACTTAATTGTGGATTCTCTGTTGGATTTTTATCTCAGAATAGATGACTGAGTTGGGCAAAAGTTGAGTTTTTTAAAAAGCCAGCATATTTTAAGAATAATATGAGATCATAAACTGCATTTAAAGATTGTCTCAGTGCTAAAGTTTTGAGGAAAATCCCAATGTCTTGGCTATTATTCATAAACTAAAAGAGAGTAGAGAAGTCAAGGAAATGAAATAAAAATGCTTCTGTCTTGCTTTTAGCATCTCTGATATATAATTCTAGCCAGAGGATTCTCAACCACACAGTTGATATTGATTTGAGTATGCGATAGGATAACTGCCTTTATCCAAGAAAATAATTTTGTGTTGTAGTAGAAAAAGTGAGAGTGGTCTAGGTGATTCACATTTTCATCCCTGGGTCAAATCCATTGATTATTTTGTACTTTATTGCCACTGTGTTGAAAGTGGAAGTTTTCTTCTTCATGTTTTTCTTTATTGGTCAAATGAAAAACGTCACTAGGATTTTAAGGACTCATAATTCTTTAAGAATGTAGGGTGCATTTGTTTGATCACAGTGTGTACCACCGTTGATATTTTGCACATCAAATGCTTCATAATTGTCCACTAAATGCCTACTGTAGTCCAGCAAATTTGCAAAGTACTACTGGAAAGTAGTAGCAAAGAGAAAAATTTAATCCCAGTATAATGTGAGTGTGTTTGTGTGTGTGTGCAGTATGTGTGCAAGTATATGTATATTTTTCCCCTTAGCTAGAAATTCAGGGGAAAATCCATGCTAAATTTTCTGGTATTGTTTGTAATAAAAACCATAGGTCACAGGGAGCATCTGAACAACTTTATTTGAAGTAAAGTTGGAGAGGATTCCTCAAGCTCTCCATTTTATTAGACCTGCAGAGAGTGATGAGTTTTACCTCCTCCCCCATTCTTTATGAAGGAAAGTCTCTAGAGATATGAGTTCATGTTGCATCTCTTAAGATTGTGCTTTGGAATGAATGATGGGATTCAAAGTGAGTGCCAAGAATAAAGGTAGTACTTGGAACCCAAATGTTAGGCCAACTAAAAGCTAAATGTCAAGTGCAATAGATCTTCAGCTCCCAAGGTGTCCTGTATTAGCTGTCAGGAGTGCGTGCAAGTGAAGCATTAGTTCAGTTTAGGAGTAGCAGACAAGTACATTCATACACAGATGTATATACTATAAGTACAAATATGACTCATTTTTCCTGAGTCAAATAAACTTTCAGGAATAAAAGTGAGCTAAAAATCACTGTGAAAAAAATGTACAGCTATAGTTTTGCTTGTGAAATTTCCCTCTTCTCTCAATTCTTTCCAATAATTCTAGGATTATCTGATAAGTCTTTAGGCTAACTTATGCTTCTGCCTTTACTGGCACTCCCTTGTTTATTTCCTACTTCTGTTCATTCCAGCCCAAATCAGAAACTTACAAACAAACAAACTCTGCCCTTATCATAGTCATCTTGGGCTACCATAACAAGTTATCATAGACTAGGTAGTTTAAACAACAAATATATATTTTATTACATTCTTGGACTCTGGGTCAGGGTGCCAGCATGGTTGAGGTCTCTTGGAGGTCCTCTTTTTGGCTGACAGACACAGCTATCTTCTTGCATCCTTACACAGTGATGAGGGGGAGAGTTAGTTCTTTTCTTCTAAGAGCACTGATTCCATCATGGGAGCTCCACTCTCATGAACTAATTACCTCCCAATGGCCCTACCCCCTAGTACCATCTTATTGGGGGTTAGGTTTCAACATATGAATTTGGGGGGCACAAATATGCAGTCCATATACCACTGAACATGCCACTAGTGTTAGGGTCAATCAAAGAACACCATCATTGCTTGTGTCAGCCAGGGTTTGCAACAGTCTTTGCATGTGTTTGTGAGTACACGTGTGGTGTGCTTGCTTGCAAGCATATGTGCATTTTGAAGGTACTGTCTTTCATTACAGGGGACCCTGATGAATCATTAGATCTCTTGTTGAAAAGTTCTTTTTTCTAATTAATTAATGAATTATTGTACCTTCCTTACTTTATTATTAAGGGCTGAGCTAGAAGACAATGGGATGTGTAATCACTTGCTACCTGCCCCACCTGACTTATCTCACTCCCTTTGAGCCAAAGGTATGTACTTGGTCTCTCGAGAAAAGTAATTTCTACAAATTTGGTTTGGATTTTATTTCATATACCAATAATATTCAACAGATATGAGGTTCAAGCTGTTACAAATGATAAAAACATAATCCTGGTTACCAAAATTGATAATATAAGAACACATGATAGAGCTTACTACATTCCAAGCATCTTTTTAAGTGTTTTACACATATTTCATTTAAAATCTTTACAACAAACGTGAGATATTATTGTATCTATTTTAACAGATAAAAAAAAATTGTGGCATTATAAGGATTAGCAACTTGATTAAATTTACATGACTAGTGAAGGGAAGGAACCAGAATACCAACCTAGGAAATATGAAGCCAGAAACCAAAGTCTTAACCAATATGATATCTGCTTAAGGAATTGTCTAAAAATGGCCCCTCAATCTTAGAAGTTCATTAAATAATACTCTGGGCATGCAAGGATTTATGTAATGTAAATAAGTCTATTAAAACCCTAAATTTTGGGGCTTCCTTGGTGGCACAGTGGTTGAGAATCTGCCTGCCAATGCAGGGGACACGGGTTCGAGCCCTGGTCTGGGAAGATCCCACATGCCGCGGAGCAACTGGGCCCGTGAGCCACAGCTACTGAGCCTGCGCGTCTGGAGCCTGTGCTCCGCAACAAGAGAGGCCGCGATAGTGAGAGGCCCACGCACCGCGATGAAGAGTGGCCCCCACTTGCCGCAACTAGAGAAAGCCCTCGCACAGAAACGAAGACCCAACACAGCCAAAAATAAATAAATAATTAAAACAACAAAACAAAACAAAAAAACCCCTAAATTTCTCCGTAACAAAAAAAGAAAGAAAAATATACACAGTAAATACAAACAAAATGTTTATATACACATTTATAATTTTAATAAATGTTACAGTGCATTTCATAAAATCCATGTTTCCCCCAAAACATAATTAAAACAGTACTAAAGATATTCTTTAATAAAATAGATCTCTTTTATTTCTGTAATTCCTATTTACTTCATGGAGAAACACAGGGTATTCTTTTTAAAATAAGAATTAGAAAAGAACAGGATCCTATCACCATTACTGTTGGGAAAAGTCATTTTAGCTGACATTACTATTTGTAAAAACATTTCAAATATTATATTTCTCCGTCTTTAAAATAAAAAAAAATACAAATATTCCAAACTTGCTAACCAAGCTGATTGCAAAACTAGCCTGCTAACCACAAAATTTTCCAGAAAGCTACACAGCCAACTATATTCTCTTCTCTTAATTTCACCAAGAAATAGTTTCTATTGCAACTTGTAACACTCCACTGACATATGTGATACAGTACAGTTGCTTCTCCAATTATATAAAAAGCTATGCTCCATAGACCCCAGGCGGTGCATGCTGCTCTAAGGTTTAATGTGATATACAGACTCTCCTGAAGTGTCAAAGCAATGGAGCCTTTGCTTACAAACTACTTTCCAGTGTGAACTGGTCATTTCCTGTTCTACTGAAATATAATATAATTTTATTTCTTCCCCAGGTTTGGCTCTTTTCACCACAGCTTCCAAGAGGAATAAATATTTTTTAAAATTGATATTATTTAAGACATAAGATAAATCAAATAAAAGTATCTCTACGTTAGAGAAATATGCAGAAGTAATCAAATCCCTATGCATAATATAAACAATTTGAGAATTAACTGTCATGATATTTATGAAACAAAATATTAATGCCCATGGAGAATTAGGATGATTGTATTTGAACCGATCAATTTATCCCTAAATTATTATATATAATATTTTTATAAAAAGAATTTAGAAGTTTTCACTATGTTCTTAAACAGTATAGAAGTGAACTTTTGTTTCATTGACAGTTTAATTTATCTGTGAAATTTTACTGAGTTTATTGCTTTTAAATAATGTGGGGAAAGTTAAGAGAAAAGGGAAAGGTTTTTGACAACTCAGTTTCTCTTAAGGCCTATGATATATTTAGATTTGGTAAATGTCTCTGCATCAAAAATAATAATTTATGTTTTCTCCATATATTAACAATTTCATCCAGTATTCCCAATATATTTGCCAGAGTTGAATAAAGTACTCATAATTATTTTATGATACCCTGCATTCATATTTATGTTTATTCTTATCACTGTTTTTTGTGATTTCTCCATTTTTAATGAATAGATTTTCTAGTTCTTTATTTCTTTTACTGCTTTTCTGTTAAATCAGATTATGGTTATGATTATGATTATTTTGGCCTCACCATGCATTTTTCGGGATCTTAGTTCCTGACCAGGGAGTGAACCCCCAGCCATGGCAGTGAAAGCCGGGAATCCTAGCTACTAGGCCACAAGGGAATTCCCAGATAATTATTATCTTTATTTATTAGCTCTATTATTGCTTCATTTTCAATTTTATCAATTTCTGCTTTCACTTTAACTAATATATTCCATTAATTAATGTGGTGTTTTTGAACACTAGGTAAATATCAATACAATAATTCATTTACTTTAATTCTTTCTTACTTAGTTATGTATGCATTTAAGGTCATGAATTTTTCTGAATTTCAATGTTAACTTGTTTATTACATGAAATTTTGTCATCATTAGTCTTTAGATCTGTGTTCTGCACTATGGTAGCCAATAGCCCCATGTAGCTATTCAAATTTAAATTAAATTTAATTTAATTTAAATTAAATTTAAAATTTAGTTCCTTCATTACATTAACCATGATAGGTATGCTCATACCTACCACTTTTTAATTTTGTTTCATGAGAATGTATTCATACTATATTAACTGTGTTGTAAATTGATTTTTTCCCCTTTAATAGTATATCAACTATATCTTTCAAAGTTATTGAAGTATAGTGAATGGCTCTGTGTCCAGCTCCAGAATCAGAATGCTGCATTCAAATCCTGACTTCTTTATTTAACCAGCTATTTGATTTAGAGAGAGTTACTTAACATTGCAATATCTGTGAATGGAGAGATTCTCTAGCAACTTCATCATTAGGCAGTTGTAAATGTTAAATGTGATATTTACATTTTACTGTGTATATTTCCCGTTACAGTTAATACAACTGCCCAGATAAGGCTAACTTTATCCTTATTACTATTAACCATGTTGGTGTTCCTCAGTTTGTAACAAGTGCAAAGCATTCTATATAAACATAAGTCACACGACTGTTTACTCACAACTTTTTTCATTGTTGAATACAAGTTGCTTGAGTTCTTGATATCAGTTTTTAAGAATCTCTGTAAGTTGGGACGTAATATTAAAATTGTTTCATAGAAAGTCTTTAATTAAATGTTTTGATAATTCCTTATGGTTTAATTATGCTTCCTGTGCCTCTTCCCTCTGGGCTTGAAAGTTTCCCCAATGGACAGAAATGCTCACCTCTGGAGAAACCCATTGTTGTGTCTGCTTGGGTAATAGTTTCTTACCTGTGGCCTCTCTATCAAACTAATCCTATAGGCATTCTTTCTTAGAGAAATCCCCCATAATTCATGGTCCTTCTATTTTTCCTGGGCATGTATAGATTTCCTTCTCCTCCTTCCCGTCTTATTCCTTCTCTTTCATCTTTGTAGTAATTCGAACACAATTTGAGAAAGTAGAAATATCCCTAATCAGAATCGTTAAACTTGTAATTTCTGACATTTTTCCATAAAAATTTTTCAATGTGTATTCAGCTTTGAGGCTTATAAAAAAATTGACAGTTTTTTATTTGGTTAATACAAGCTGCTTTAAAAGCAGATTTTTTGCCTTTTTGCAAAGTCACAATAATCTTTACGTGTTCTTTATATATTGTTTTAAGTGGTAGCGTATGCTATTTTCTGCATGTAAAACTATCAGAATGGCTATGTTGATTATATTGACTGAATAGTTATCTCCCAAGAATTATCACCAGTAAATTTAGTTGATTGATTATTTTGCCCTCACATCCTTAATTCAAACTAGTTTAGTTTTTATTCATAGTTGTTTTACTGTCAGATACACATAAAAATGGCTATGTCTGCTCAATCTGATAACCTAACAGCAGTTTATATATCATATTCTGCTCTGAGTTTTTGCACAAAAAACAATTGCAAACACAAATGATTACTGGTAGCATTCTCCATGTGCACCTACCAAATAACATGAGTGTAGTTATTTGAAAGACATGTGAATATGGCAATTTATAAGTATATACTTAAAGGTACTATTAATGTTCATTTGAGCTATAACTGAGTTCCCAGACTGTGCTTTATTCAAGATGAGTAATATAATATCTGAATAAAATAAGTCTCATGGTGTGATCTTATAAAATGGAGGGCTCTGAAATGCAAACTTCTCGGGTTATACAATTTATTAAAATGGAAGTAATTTAAAGCACTCTGTTTCTTGTTAGTCTTTATGCAGATAAGAAAGGCCATTCAATTCATTCATTTTTATTTATGCCATTTCCAGATGGAACATAACTACTCATTATAAATTCATTTCCACTTTTCAGCCTCTTGACTTTGCATCTTAGCTTTTGCTTTTTAGCATTGTAGAGCAAATTGATGCCTAAATATTACAAATTGAATTTTAACTATGATAACTAACCCTAACCCAAGATGGTGTAAATTTAAAATCTCCAACAATGAAGTATTTTTTCAAGTTATTGCCTTTTGCAGTTTAGCCTAAGGTTTTTAATGGTATCCATATCAAGAAATTTATGAATTTAAATAAATGATTCACAGATGAAGAAAGAATTATATTTCATATGCTCTCACATTTCACCTTGAATTGGAAAAGACTTTTTGCATTGTTAAAATGAAGTCACTCTTTTGTTGTTGTTTTTGTTTAAGGAAGTATCATGATATATTTTTTTAATCAAGTAAAAGGTAACCAATTTTCACAATTAGAGGAATTTTTCAGGTGGGATTCTAATTCTTCGGTAGAGATAACCTCTCCAGATAGTTTGTTATAATATACTAATATCAATGAGCTCCATGAATGAAATGAACCAAGCTCCAAGATCAGACTGGACACTAGGAAATTGGAGAATATTACACTCCTTTACTTTACTTGGTTACTTGTAATCAACCAAGTAACCAGTTAGAGCCAATTCCTTTTAATTAAATGTCAAAGCTTAATATGAAGGAGTCAAATCATTTTTACCAATTATGATTCTTTACAACCTGTGAAAAAAGCACTACTTCTGTTAACTTTTTCATTAATTTAATCCATAATTATTGAGTATATTCTAAATGTCAAATGCTATTTCTTCACCTATACAGAATTTGAAGATTTGTACTGAACACAAACATATATCTCTCTGCTAACCATTGTTCACAACCTCATCCAGAGCCACACTTCTTGAAATTGTTTTTATTTGCTATCTTTACCTCTTATATACACTCTTCAAACCATTCCATCATGAAAACTACAAGGGAAATGTTTCAAAATAGAAATACTCAAAACTATCAAAAGTGATAGGTCAATTAAAGATAAAGGTCAAATTAGATGTTGCTCATGCTGGATAATTTCATAGACTGGAAAGTGGTTATTTGTCATACCACTTTATTATTTGTTATTTGTTAAATACTCTCCAACCACCTTCTTTCCCTAGTATCTTAAAAAAAAATTTTTCCTGTTCATCTTTACTCAGCATAGGACATCTTTGAGATCAAAAGACAGTAATCAACCGAGTAACCAGTTAGAGCCAATCCCAGTTGTTTGAGCTGGTACATAAAACTGTCTCTGGAAATGCATTGTTATTGATACATTCAGTCTGATCAGACGTGATTCATTATTCCTGGTCTGGCAGCCTCAGAATATATTCCCATATATTTTCTCCATATATTTGCCAATATAAATTAGTAAAATTTTGTAATTGTTCCAGTTATTAAGCTTTCTTCTTTGAAGTTAGACTTTGAGATCTTACTTTCCACCTCAAGTGAGATATAGCTCTTGTTATATGTCTGGAGGCAATGGGGAAGTGACCTGAGGACATTTGACTTCCCAGTAAAAGGTCATTTAGGTGAGGCAGGGAGAGTCTCATCAGGCAGAGATGGACAGGCTGCGTCTTCTGGCCAGCATCACTTAGCTTGGCTTTAGGGTTCAGATTCTCTGTCATGCAACTACATTCTCAACTGTATGCAACTTTTATTTCTTATAGTCCAATTTTCTTTTTTATTTTTCTGGTTAATATCTGAAGCTTTACTTAAGAGGCCTGGTGAGAATGTGATTTCAAATTAGCATATAACAAATAGAACTTTGAATTTGATTTTAGGCTATGCCAGCCAAAAATGTGCTGGGATCCTTTAATACAGGAAATATCATTGGAGATATTGAACTTTCAATTTGCTGTATTTATTATTTGTAGTATAAACAATGACATGTCTCTCTCTCTCTTATCCTGCTGTAGCTATTAATACATCCCATAAATTTGTGTATTTTCATTTTGATTTAGTTTTAAATATTTTCTATATTGTAAAGTGTGTTTTTTATCTTTCATTATCTTTTTACTTTTAACTTTTCTGTATATTTAAGATTAGACTGTGTTTCTTGTGAATAGCTTGTAATAGTTGATTTTTTTAAATGCAGTTGATTATCTCAGTCTTTGTTATATATATATATATATATATATATATATATATATATATATATATGCTGCTCATTTACATTTAATGGAATTAATGATATATTTAATTTTTTTAATTTTTTTTTTATCAGAATATAATTGCTTTATAATGTTGTGTTAATTTCTGCCGTACAACAAAGTGAATCAGCTATATGTATACAAATATCCCGTCCCTCTTGGACCTCCCTCCCATCCTCCCCATCCCACCAGTCTAGGTCATCACAGGGCACAGACCTGAGCTCCCTGTTCTATACCACAAATTCCCACTAGCTAGCTATTTTATGATCTTATGTTATGAGTCCCACCTGTTTTCTATTGTGTTTCCTTTCTAACTTGATTATTTTTATCATTCTGTTTTTCACTCCTCTATGGCTTATGAAAGGCATATTTAACGTATCAAAGCCAAAATTATCTTTACTTTCTCTTGTATAGTACCAGAAACTGAGAACATTTTAGCAACTATTTCTTGTTCTCCCAATTAATAATTACTTATTGTATATTTAAAACTTTTTTTAGACTAATGAAGTGTTCTTCTTCTGTACCATTAATATTCCTCCATAATTAACTACATATTTACCACTTTTTTTGACCACCATTCTTTCTTGCATCTTAGACCTTCCATCTGCTCCTCAGAAGTTGTACTGTTTTGAAGACATTTTACATATTTTTGCTGCTGCAAAGTAACACTACATAGTGATTAGTCCAGGAGTATTTTATATTAATTTCATAGGGGGCTCATGTACACTAAATTCATAGCCACGAATTCTCAGAGATTTTATTTTACCATCCATCATCTTGAGACCCAAGCCTGATATCCTATGTGTACATGGTCCTAGTACTTCAAACTCCCTGATTACTGAAGACAGCAATCAATCACAGAGCAGCTTAAGACTCATTGCTTCTGGTAACTCTCATGTTTGAGTTTTTTGTTCCCAGGGCTCAGCTGTGTATTTGAGGACTTGTATCTTATTATTTTATCTATGTTGTTTAGCTTTTTTTGTGGCTCAAGTTGTTTTTTGCATATAAGCTCTCCAAAATGATAGAATTGTAAGTCAATGAATTTTTAAATTATAATAGTTTTATGTGGAAGAAGTTGCAGTCCACAGTCTCATTTAAATTTTTACATTTTGTTCTTTAAATATATCCCCTCCATGACATAGTAACTGAATGTAAGGGAGAAGACAGTACAGATCCTCACAATATTCATAATTGGAAAGAAGTTTTGAAAGAATTGTGATATTTTTCAGTGCACTCTGCTGTTTTGTAATACACTTATGAAACATTCTATGCACTATAAATATTTTGTAATTTTGATTTGCTTTTTTTACAGCCTATGTATAATTACTTCATCAAGAAAGCAACAAAATAAATACCTGATTTCATACCTCCTAACCTCTAATTATATAATGATTTGTTATTATAATTTTTCTGAAAGTGACATATCATTAGTTTTAAAGTGAAAGTCATTTAATAAATGGGCTTAACATACTATTTTTTTTTTTTCCTAGCAAGACAGAAACATACTCTTCGGCGATAAAAGACAACACTATAAAGTCACTTTGGAAACAGTGAAGAAGTCTTGAAAATTATGGTGGAGGAGATTTGGTCGCAATGGCTTAGTGCTTCCTGACTTTTCATTTACTCGTATCAGATCCTGGACATTTGTTGGGCATTCCATACAAAATAAGGCCAATTTTAGTTTTAAAATTGATATGCTGTTTTACACAGTGACCTGACTTTATATTGACAGTAGTAATAGATTATTTTCACAGTGACTCTGTGGCTAGTTTTTGTTTGTTTGTTTGTTTCTGCATCACTCATTCATCTTCTTTTGAAGAATATAAATGCATCAGAGGTGCTGAATGCCATTAACAAACACTGTTATATTCTTGACACTGACCACTAACCTTGCTTACCATTGTGACTTAAAGTTTGAATTTTAGACAATGTATGGTGATCCTTTAATCCTATTTTCCTTTAGACTGCCCCCTAATGAGATATTGAGATTGATACATAACTTTCAGTCTTAACCCTTTAAAAATCTATTCCTTAATAAGTTAAATTAAAACACTAGTATTAATAATGTCTTACCATCTTAGTGTCAAACAAAATTTAATCCATCTGATAATTTTAAAATATTCAGTATTATCCCACACTATCCATGTAGTCCTGGAAATAAAATATTATTTTCTATAACTTTCATTTCCTCTGGAACCATTCTTACTCTATATTCATCATTTTCAGTAGAAGATATATATCTGCCCACTCGACCTGAAATAAAATGTAAGGGTGAAAGAATATAGATGCAGCATTAATTGAATGAACACCTGTTGATTATAGATGGACGTCATAGAGAAGGGGATTTCTACATGAATTGGCTGAAATCTCTATCACTAGAGAGCTTTCAATCTAGTGAAGAGGGATTGACACACATAAACAGACATAAAGTAGAAAAGTATTGAGATCAGTCTATGGAAGGAGAGAGATTGATTCAGATAAAGGAGTCCTCTTGTATAGCCTGAGAGGTGAACAAGTGTATTAAAAACAGATGACAATGTATTAAACACTGGCCTGTTGAGTGTAGGCAGGATACGTTTCCTGCTGTCAATGTGATGTTGTTGTGTCTAAATAGTTCTAATTTTTTCTTAATTGAAATAATGCTTATAATGTATACAGATATTCACAGTTCTTTGGGAGCATAAGAATGGTATCAGAAAAAATTTTAGGCTTTTGAGTTAAAGGGGCTAATTGGTTTCCAGGGAAATATTTCCACATCTGCAAAGTCCTAGGACTGGGAAACAGCTGGCACACTCAATCAGAGTGATATTTACATCAGATACTTCAAATACACCTTAACCTTCATCTCCAAGATTTTGTAATGGGGAAATAAAATAATCAATATGATAGTGCATAGCATAGAATAAAAATCTGGGAGAAATACAGTTACAATTTGGGTGAGCAGTATCATTCAACATGTAGATCATGAAAGCCATGGGTATCTTGGTACTTTTACTTGGAGTTATCATTGAGGAAGAGGGTAAGCAAGACTCACTTTCTCTGCAAAGCAGAATGGTAGTATGATGGTTCATTAAACCTTAATTAAGACCCCCCTATAATCCAGACATATATATGACAGATGCATGAATAAATAAATGCACTGCAAAAAACTGACAATACTGATAAAAGGGAAATTTCCCTTTGTGAGGGCGATCAGCTTAGCTGCCTCTCTAAGTAAAACTTGTTATTTAAACAGGATGTTCTGGAGGTGTATGCATGCAGCTTAAGTGTAGTTCCTCTACATGTGTGCCCTGTGGCATTAATTGTCATAATCCAGCGATACCTTCTGATTCATGGAGATGATCCGAATATCATAAAACTTTACTTCTACTTCATGGGTAGAAGAGATGAGTGGTACAGAGGAAGATCTTTTCTCTAGCATGGGTAGGGAATTAATCAACTTGTTATTAATAGCAAATCTTAAGGTAGTTCAGAAGGCAGAGAGACATGAACTTACTGAAATAAATTTAATTGAAAACTAGACATAGTAAAAATTTTGGTGATGACTCTTCTGAAAAGGCAATCAGTATCTAATTAATAACTTTCAGATAATATTCAATATTTTGATTATCTGAGGTCTGCAGAGTTAAGAAATTATAATAAAGAGGTCAAGAGTCAAATGTGTACTATAAAATTATAGTTACTAGCACAGCACCACATATGTCCAGGCTCTAAATAAATATTTCTGGATAGGAACTTGATAGGATTGTGATTACCTAATATAATTATTTATTGAAGGAGGGAGTGGAAATGTGAAAAAACTAGGTTCATAATGGATTTTAATCCATTTTTTCGTTGTTGTTCAGCCTCAAATGAAAGCTTCTGAATGATATAGTTAGTAATCAGAAGCTGAATGCAGGCTTGATTATTCACACAATTTAGGTCTTTGTCAATTCTCTTCAAGAACACTCTGATGTGATCATGAAATGCAGTTCAACTTACAAAGTTAAATATAAATAGAATATGTTTACAGGTGTAAAAATATGACAGTATCTCGATCAGGGTGCTGTTTACATGACCGTGTTTGCTTTGTGAAAATTAAAGAAGTCTATATGCTTATGATTCCTGCACTTTTTGGTATGTATGCTATGCTTCAAAAAAGATTTTGTTAAAAATATTATGGCGCTATTTTTTGTCCATGATTCTAATATATGCTCCAGTTATTATTGAATAAAATTGACTTCATGGACATAATATGAGGAATGAGAAAAGGTGTATTGAACCAGAGAATAAGCAGATAGAAATCTAGATGTGAAGGGTGGTATATATGTTGAAAAAGTTTTGATTAGACAACTTTGGAAGTTTTGAAAGTGTTTGAAGTTCACCAGGACTGCTTCTTTTCTGATTAGCCATTCTTTCTTATATACGTACAGCTGTCTACCTGCTACTAATATGTGTAGTCTTCAGTAAATGACTTAATGAGTATTGTATGTATAAACAGGGGATAACGTTTACCTGTTGTGATTCTTATTAATTTGAAAGGAAGGTAATATAGTGACATACTGGCTTGCAAGTCATGTAGTCTGAATTTTGACCCACGTCAAATGCTAAATAGATGTATAATCTCGCATACAAAAATTCATATTCCTAGACTATAATTGAGTCACATACAAAAAGGAGGATGATTTATAAAACCTCTACTATATTTGAATATTCTGTTATTATATTCTAAAAAATAAAGTGAAGGTTTTAATTACTGACTGAAAGAATATTGAATTTTTCTATTATCTTTTGGCTAATACACACACATGCACACACACAAACACAGTCAATGTATATAAATTTTAAAGAATAAATAAATGAATGAATGAGGCTAATGTGTTATTTGAAAATTGAAGCATCTCCTACCAATGACCCTTTTATGCATATAAAGTGTCTTGGATCGTGGAGTAACCTTTATATTTATGTTGAGTCTATTTTATTTTACGCTATATTATAAACTGTTCCCTTTCTTTCTTTTTATCTGCCTTAGAGTAAGAGATTGGTCTTAGAAGAAAGTTGAAATGCTGACTACAATGAAGTTTAGGGTTATCTGTTGATTTTCTTTTTTCATTCTGTTTTTATCCGAAGATAAATGGACACTTATTTAGGTTTGAAACTATTTATAGGAGAGCAGCAAAACTACAGACAGAGAATGTTTTCCATCAGTTCATGAAAATATTTGAATCTTCTCAGGATTCTTCCATTTGAGATTTAAGCTTGGCATGTTTTTTACTATCTTTGAAATTTCTCATGTTTTAAAGACAGTGGTATCTCATATTATCAGATTCACATGTCCTTATACTTACCCAGGTAAACCAATGCACATTTGTCATGGCATATGGCAAAGCCAATAAGAGATAGGTTTTATGAACCATCATGGAAATTAGGATACCAGAAACAATATGCTCATTTCATCAAATAATTTTGTGAATGTGTACTTAAAGAAAAAGACTTTTTCCTGGTTAGAAGACAGGTCTGAATATTAAAATGCAGATGTGTTAAAAATCAAGTTATCTTCCAACTGGGGTGGTTCGTTCAAGTGATGCTATGTGGCCAAAATTATTATTTCATTCTCTATTTTAACAAAAAAAAAAAAACCAAACTAAACAAAAATCTCTGCTTCAGAGTTAAGAATGACTCAGGGCCTCCTAGGTTGAATTTTGGAAATACACACATTTTATAACAAGTGGAAAGAAAATGCAGATCTTAGAATTACCCACCATCAACTCACAAAAAGTACTTAAAATTAATAACATTTTCACTTGCTATGAGAAGGGCTATTCTTTTTCTTCTCAACCACCTTATTTTCAATGTATTGATCATTTGCCACCTTTATGGAATGGCAATTGTAATTCTGATTATGTGAGGAGGGTGGATGAGGAAAGAAGAATATTTGGGAAAAAATATTAGTGGTGGACAGTCAAAGATGAGAAAGTCTACTGCAAGAGAAAAGGCATCAGGAATATCAGTATCTTACACATCATCTTCCCTATTTTCTTCTTCTTCTTCTAACTTTCTCCATCATTAACATGGTTTTTAGTGCCTGCATGTTGCTCAGTCGTGATTTGTTGAATTATTTGGTGGTTATTGCATTCCAGATTCTGTACTGGATGGTAAGGTCACACACACACACACAAAATTGCATTTGACATTTGTGTAAGTGTAGCCCCTACCCACTAAAATTTATATAGGAAAAGAAGACCATAAAAAAATGAAGAAAGAATAAAGATGGTATCTAAATTAGGCCAGGAGCCTAGGTTTTTACCAGACAGCCTGGGCCTCTTTCCTATGTACAATTTAGAGATGGGAGAATTGCTGTGGATATCTGGACATTAATAGACACCAATTCATTCAACCCAGTTTATTACATCCTAAGTGTGCTACGCCTTGAGACAGAAAGATGTAGAAAACACATTCTCTACTCACACTCTAATGAAATACAAACATGCAAAAGATTGTACAGTAAAAGATAATAAGTACTATGATGGGGGAATCAGAGTGCTATGAGAAATGTTGAATAAACTTCTTCCCCAGCCTACGACAATTCTAGTGAGGCTTCCTAGAGGAGACAGTGTTTTAGAAAGATGAAGTTGCCATAAGAAAATCAGAGAAATTGTATTCTGGAGAAAGAGCACCATATGAGAAAAGATACAAATACAGATTACAAATCTGTATTAGAGTTTCAAACTGCTACGCATAGTCTGGGTTAAAAATGAAAAAGGAATGTGTGAATTGGGAGTACTGAGTGTGAAGGCTGGATTGGAACAGGGGTAGCTGACAAAGCACAGAATGTTTATACACAAAGGTACATCACTGGATTTATCCTGAGGAGGGTGAAGAACCAGTAAAACATTTTAAGCTGGGGTGACATAATTCGATTTCTTTTTTTTTTTTTAAAAACACTCTTGTGGCAAGTGAGAGTTGGTGTTGGGCATGGTTTGGAGGGTTTTAGAAAGAATACAAATCTCAAAGTAAAAGACCAGTTTCTTCTGAGATAATGCCCTTAACTGTTCCCTCTCTAATTATGGGATGGGTCTATGGCTTTCTCTAACATCTGTCTCTCCAAAGTAGAAGTACTTCAGGAAGACAACAAGATTCTATTCTCAGAATCCACTTAAGCATTCTTATCTTTCTTCTGAGATTGACCCTTTTGATTGGCCTGATTGATGTTCTCCTTCCTTCCCTTGGATTTAAGGGATCAGATCAGCAGTGGTGTTGAGAGGAGGAACAGCAAGGCATGTTGAGTATTCAGGTAATGGATACTATTTTGTTTTCCCTCTGAGAATGGTACTTAGGTTCAAGATGAATATAAACTAGACCCTCTTAAATAATATTATCCAAGAGAAGAATGCTTTCAGAAATCAAGTGGCTGATGCACATAGAAACATGGCTACTACCCATTATTCATTTGTTTCGACACCTGGACATAAAAGGAAGAAAGTAGGAATTGCATACAGGGGCACAACATCCAGTTCATTTTCAGGGGTTAGATGGGATGAACTTTTTCCTTAGGACACTCATTATATAACTGAGCTCAGATATTATCAGTGGTGCCCTGTGGCAGAGTGATACTCCTGATAAAGGACAAACTGAAGACCCTAAAGACCAGATTCAATAGTTGGGATAGATTAAGGTACCCATTAGGAGGCATATTAAACCAGATTCAGTGTGTTGGATAGAAGCTGGTGTCCAGGCAGGTCAAGGCACAAGGATAAAACAGAAATAGAAACCCCAGTGTATGCCACCACTCAGGCTCATATTACAAGCTTTCTCAGTGATCTGCCATACATCCGGGCCATCTCCCATTATCCCCTCTCACCTGCCCTCATCCTATTCGGCTCTGGAGCCCTCTGAATTTCAACTGAACAAAGATCTTGTTTTCTATGCACGCTGGATTGTCTGAACATTTGGAGAAAGACGATAAGCTCCATTTTGAAGGGATTATCCAAGTGAACATTTTATTAGGGAGTTGTTTCTTCAGGCCAGGTGGTCAGGAGAGAGATGTCAGCTGAGATTAGACATGAAATGTTTCTATGAGTTGAGGTAGTTAAAAATATGAAAGTAAATGAGTTCTCAAAGGTCTATAGATAGGAAGATAAACAATTTGCTTATGTATTCTCTCCCTATGACTGTGTTAGATTTCAGTCTGTGGACAATTCAAAAGAATAAATCAATGTTCATTAGAAAAGTTATCATCAGTAAAGCTGGAAAAAAGTTATGAAGCCAGAATTCAAAAAAAAGTTATCACAACTTTGTTTCAATCTTCAAAGCAAAGGTGGGGAAAGCCAATGGCTACTAACACCTCTACCTGTTCCAAAATGTACATTTTTCTTAGACTAGTTTGCCAGTTTAGAGCCGGTAAAATCCAGGAAGAAAGGGCAAATGCCAAAATTTGTGAGGCTGACTAGTCCCAATACACTTTAATTCAGGCAACATTCCAAGCATATTAGAAATAACATTAGCAAAATTGTTTTCTTGATTTCCCAGAATAAATTGGCAACTCCTAATAGGCTGGATTATTCAGTTTAATATGGATCAGACTACAAGCTTTACAAGGCTTTTTTAAAGTGGGCCCAACCTGGAAGCCTAATAATTCATAATGCAAAATGTTTTGAATTTACACTTGATGATGGCTATTGTGCTTAATAAAGCATGCGTTATAATATAATTTTATAGCATTGTTCATACAAGGATGGATCACAACTGATTATAGCTGTATTGAAAATACAATTCTCCTCAATAAGACACAGTCCAGTGCCTCCATGGTGTGGGAAGAGGTCCATGAGAATGGGGCCAGATGGACAAGGCAATACAACCATGCTCATTATGCTGAAGGCTGAGAAATGAAATCAAATGATACATTTACATATTTCCTGAACAGTTCCCAAGTATTGCAGTTTTAGGGGCCATATTTTATTTCAGTTTTCTATTTTTTATTTAATCAGGATAGTGAGTGAAGCACAAAGTCTACTAGCCAGAAACTTTCAATCATGCTGGTTATAGAAAGCACATAGGATTTCATCTTCATCTTTGAGAGGATTTTCTCTGCCAAGGAGAAATTTGATAAAGACATCAGTGTGTATGCCTTTTGTAGGTGTGTATATAAAACCACTTATTAATGTTCAGATTTTTAAAACGCTAGAACATTCATTTATTTATTGATGTGAACATTATTGAATATCTAAAATGTTATCTGGTACTGTTAGTAACCATAGGGTAAGCAGCAGAAAAAATTTCAAAGAAAATTTTGTTTTCCTGTCTTTAGTCACCAAGCATTTATTTAGTATTAACAGTGTGGTATTAACATGGCAAAGGAATTATTGGGGCAGGGAGCACTTAATGATGTTTTATTATTATCTGAGCAACAGAATATTTTAAAATAAAAGACTTTGGACATAATATATAGGGGAGATTTAAATTATCATATAGAAGTTAAATTAGATCGTACATTTTATTATTTTGCCCCCATTAACCTATGGATGAGAACTTTGGAGATAAACCAATTTAGTTACAGGATCTTTTTTTTTCTTTTGAGACATAATCGACATATAACAATGTGCAAGTTTAAGGTGTACAACACATTAATTTGATACATCTCTATTGCAATATGATTGCTAGTGTAATGTTAGCTAATACTTCTATTGTGTCACATAATTATCATTTCTTCTTGTTGTGGCAATGTTTAAGATCTAGTCTCTTAGGAAGTTTAATGTTTATAATACAGTTTTGTTGTCTGTAATCACTATACTGAATATTAGATCTCCAGAACTTATTTATCTACTAGTTGCAAGTATATACCCTTAAATGGTATCTCTCCCATTCCCCCCAACCCCTATATATATATATATATATGTGTGTGTGTGTATATATGTATATATATATATGTGTGTGTCTGTATATGTTTATATTTATATTTATAGATAATAACTTGATCATTTGAATTGTAGTGTGTGTATTAAACTTTTTGACTCTGTTATAACTTTCTTAATCCAAGAAACAAATGCTTACTTTGGAGAAGGCACCAAGCACAGTAATGGAGGGGATAAATTGAAAAATTATAGCCATGAGTTATTTTTCCAGGAACCCACAGATTACACTATTTTTATAACTTTCCAATTCTGTCTTATCTCACGGGTGGCCTTGCCTAGACACTGAGTGAAACAAAATAAACAATAAACCATGTGTATATTGATGAATAGAGTATTTTGCCCAATTCTCCAACCTGTGAGAATTAAAAAAAAAAGACCCTCTTATGGATCAACGAGGATTTGAGATCTGACTAAATTCTTTACATCTCATTGCTGAGCTATTTTGTTATTTTTTTTTTAATAAATTTATTTATTTTATGTTTTGCTGCATTGGGTCTTCGTTGCTACGCACAGGCTTTCTCTAGTTGCGGGGTGAGCGGGGGCTACTCTTCGTGTGGTGCTCGGGTTTCTCATTGTGGTGGCTTCTCTTGTTGCGGAGCACGGGCTCTAGGTGCGCGGGCTTCAGTAGTTGTGGCACGCGGGCTTCAGTTGTTGTGGCACACAGGCTCAGTAGTTGTGGCTCACAGGCTCTAGAGCACGTTCTCAGTAGTTGTGGCGCACGGGCTTAGCTGCTCCGTGGCATGTGGGATCTTCCTGGACCAGGGATCTAACCCTTGTCCCCTGCATTGGCAGATGGATTCTTAACCACTGCACCACCAGGGAAGTCTGATTTTGTTATTCTAAGATTTGTAACGAAATAGGATTTTGTGTCAGACAATTAGAAATAGTCTTTGTATAATGTCATTACACCTTTGTCTATATATAAAAAATCCTTATATTAATTACAAGGTATTGTTTCATATGTTTTTGCTTTGTCCTGGATGGTCTTCTGTTTCTGTTGATGTATAAAGAAAGGGAGTGAATGGAAGCATAGGCTTAGTTAAGTCTCCATTCCCATACAAAATTTTTATAAGGGAACTCCCTGTCTTATCATTTTGTGAAAGAGGGTCATTTTGCTTTATTTGTGTTTTGGATTCAACATTGGTTGGGTCATTGATCGTATCACCCATTTTTAGCTTCTGCTTCATCAGGGAGCTTGAGATACTATGTACAAACAGACATATGTTGAACAAAAGAAACAGCCTCTTTCTTATTGGGCAATGGTTTATCTATGTCAAAACAGCAAAGTCTTCCAAGAAGAACTCCTGTTTCCTATATAGAGTTGTAATATAATTCTAACTTTTTGCACTCTAGAAAAATTAGGAGACAAAGCACCAAACACTCAAATGTCAGCTTCCTGAACTGATATGCTGAGTTCTCATAATTCCAAGAGAGTCTCAAAGACTCTGTAACCTTCTAAGTCAGATATCACTTTGTACATCTGTCTCTCTTCCTACTCTGCTTAACCTACGCAGCCCACTTAGTTTCTTCTATTTCTTCTGCCCCTTCTCCTGTCCATCTAAATGAGCTATGTTTCTCTGGGAATTTATCAGAAAAAAATTACATTGTAAAATTGTTAGATCAAAGGTAATCTACAGAATTTGAATTAAAATCTCAATCAAGAGCCAAGTTAAGAACTATAATGAAGGGTTTTCCTATACCTCAGAAAAGTTACTACATAATTCAAGATTTTGATAGATTGTTATTACCCCTAAGTACAGATCAGTGTCAACTAGTTCAGCTAATTGTTAATTCAGTTAATTGTTGAAAGAGTGTAGCACTGGCTAAGAAATTGGCATCTATTTCAGTAACTGCTTATATATCACTATGTAAGTCTGAATTTTCTTTCAAGGATGTTTCAAATGCCATCTCTTCTGAGACACCCACCCAGATTATTGGATCAGTGGCTCCCTTCTTCTTTCTCTAAAGCTTCATGTAGCCATGGAATGGTTAAACAGAGAACCCCATGAGTTGCTGTTGCCAGAATGGATACTTAATGTCATGCAGAGAATACAAGTTTTCCAAAACTGCTTTCCAATACAGAATCTCTTGTTGCATTTGACTCTAATCCTAAAGATGTTCCATTTGCCAAATTATGAAAGAATGAATGTCCCTTTCAATACCATGATTAAGTCAGTAGACACAGCTGTGCAGATAAGGAACAAAAATGCTAGACAACTTAAAATAAATCTGGAAAAATATCAGCCCAGAGACCATTCTTTCAGTGACATTTGGATTGCGGTTTTTACACATTCTTGGAGAAAGAGAATAAAAAGTTCTTTTCTGAGTCCTTCATATAATTATATCATTATATTTTAGTTAAATGAATGGCAGTAGGTTGCTGGGTGGTCATTCTATATTGTGGAATCAACTGTTCTCAAATTACATGTATGTGTTTGCCTTATAAATCTCAAGTTAAATATCCTCATATTAATTACAAAGAGATATCTGGTTTATTTGTACCTTACATGACTTACATGACTTCTGAGAAGAGTATGGTACCTAGTTAAAGAAGAAATCTTAATTCTGAATCTCCTGTTTCTTACTGGATGTGCTAAGCAATGCATCAGCTTATCACTTTATTACAGCACTTACCATTGTGTTATGACTACATATAACTTTGCTATTACATTATGTATTCCTAGAAGTATAAGCTATATTTTGTGCCTTTATATATGTATGTAAGAAAAAGTACCCAACTTAGGCTACAGATAGAAGCTTCCATCTTGACCTGAGACAGACCTTACAAGTTAGGGCAGTGAGTTATTTCACCAAGATTTTAGACTTCAGATGGATTAAACATACTTATCTTTTTTTTCTGTGGCTAAAAATGTGAAAGTTAAAGCCCAGAGGGTCATTTGTTATGACTTCCACATGTCTTTTTGTTTGTTTGTTTGTTTTTGTTTAAAGTCTGTCTGTACTGAGCAAACCAATTAAAAGGAAGTATAGGGAGAAGCCAAGACTAGTAACAGGTACACAAAATCCTAAGGATCATATCATTCCTATATTGGGGTATCATGAGACACCTAAAATCCCTTTTTAGTTAGTTTGAGGTGTGTTTCTGTTACTTGTAACTGTAAGATTACTGAATAATATGAGGAGTGGGTGCGGAGAAACAGAGACGACTTTCCAGTTAGAATTCATCAGGTTTTAAATATATCCTCTTCACATGAGTTTATATAAAAATGTGTCTACCTAGAAAATTAGTGAGAGTCTCATGGAAATCCAACAGAAACCCTAATTCAGTTAAGCTTTGTGACAACTAGAAAGGGAACTAAAATATCATCAAGCAGCCCTCTCTTGGGGGATAATTTCTCATGGCACCTGTGTTTCTTTCTACACATTTAATCCATTTTCCTTTCTCTACCAGTTTGCTTTTGCCTACTATTAATGGCCTCTGTTCTATTAAATTGTTGGGTTGCCTATGGTCTTACTAAGGTACCAAATCACTTTATTGTGCCTGATAGCTGGGATAATATGAACCACAATAACAACAATAGCTAACAAATATAGTATTTACAATTTTCCTGGCATCCCTTATATTTAAGACACAGAAATATGAGCAAGGCTCCACTAATCATACAAATCCAGCAGAAACTAATTATGTGAAAGAGCAGGGACTGTCGGCAATCCATTTTGGTGAGGACAGTAGGAGCAATGTCCCCTATATCCTGTTTCCAGCACTGTCTGTTTCCAATTGCAGTTCCAGGGACAGTGTTGGCAGATGATAGAATTGGTGGGACAGGCTGTGGTGTCTGGTGCCTTACAATAGCAACAGTGGACAAGTTTTCATGAACAAGTTCTACTACATGATTAAAAATTCCTCTAACCTGGAGCTTTCAAGCCTGGTCTACAAAGCTCCCAGAGTACCTATCAGCTACATGGTCTTTGTAATAATTCTCTTAGATTATCCAGATGTGGTTTCTTTCTGCTTGCAATATACAATGCTGATTATTACTGGTTCCTTTAGGTCAAGGGTTGGCAAACTTTATTGTAAATGACCAGATAGTAAATATTTTAGGCTTCACAGGCCACCTGCAAGCATATTCTTTGTTACTGTTTTGTGGGGGGTCTGTTTTGCTGTGCTGAGTGTGTGTTTTGCTTTTTACAACCCTGAGTTCATGGGTTATACACAGAAAATAGGTTGTAGTTTGCAAATCTCTGATCTAAGCATTTAGCGCTACTGCTCCTTCCCTCAGTTTCTTAGCTATTCAATTCCAGCTTGCAGAGAAATTTATTTGGTGCTATCTATCTCCCTGAAACAAGTTGTTCCTAAAGGTAGCTTCATAACAGTTTCTCATAGGTAAGCAGGGGAAATCTGAAGACGAGTTACTGCTGGCATAAGTGCACCATCCAGTGAAAAATCTTGGGCTTTACAAGCCAGACTACTTCTAATGACCCAAACTGAGCTTGTCCCAGAGACTATGTGACCTAAGTGATCCCTATGGTCTCCAAGCACATGACTGTGCTTTTAGGACAGAAATGAAATAACCACTAATGTAAAATTTGAACATACTTATTCTGTCTTTGAAACTAACCAAATAATCCTCAAATGATATGTTTAGCATTTATTTCTATTTTATTTATGTGGATATGAAAGTCAGCCTAATTGCCATCAGGGAGTTTATAGAGCCCCTGGATAGAATCTATGAAAGCCAGGAGAAGCTATCAATGGCCCCTAAATACAAAACATAGAGGCATAAGCTGAAAACGAACAAAGAAACAAACAAATAAATAAACAAAACTCCAAGAAGTTTTCAAATTGTTGAAGCCCAACTCTAGCTTCCTTTCAATAATCTTGCTCTTACCACAACAATTAGCCCATGGGGTCTCAATCTTCTACTATCACCAACCAGGCTGATTTGGGCTTGGATCAAAGGGAACATAGGTCAGCTGTTGTCCTTCATCAGGGCTGAGGACAGCATGGGAATGTGGGCATGCTTAGTCATGGCCATTGAAAGGAAGATATTATGGAGAAGGTTTTTAGCAAGAAATGACATGATCAATATTAAAGCAACCCTTGTCCTAAAACACCACTTCAAATCCGTGTTGTTTTCATGGTGTTTTATTAACTTCATTTTTGTGCCTCAACTTTAATACTACTTAAAATATATAAGTATAGCAGAAAACAAGTAGTATTGGCCCCTAGCCTGACTTTGGAATCAGTAGGATTTCAGACTACTGAGCCCATCTCTGTTAGAGAGATTCAATTAAGCCCAGCTAGACCATGGTGGTAAAGTGCAACTTGAAATAGTAAATACTGTAATTAGTTAGTTCACTGACATTAAATTATATTTGATTTTGTGTAGCAAATTACAATCCTTCTTTTGTTTCTTAAATGAACAGAGAAGCATATTTTATAGTTAGGCAAGAGCTAAGAAAGAAACATGGTTGATTATCCTTTATAAGAAACTGTAAGATCTCTTTGGTCTTTGATACTGAAAAATATTTCATTCAGCCTTTTTTTCCCAGTGGTTGAACTCTCTAATGTGAAGAAGTTTCTGCCATTCCCTGTCAACATTAAAGCTAAACTAGAGAATGATTTGCTTTCAGGTGTTTAAAAATTGGACACAGGAGACCTTCAAGATGGCAGAGGAGTAAGATGTGGAGATCACCTTCCTCCCCAAAAATACATCAGAAATACATCTACATGTGGAACAGCTCCTACAGAACATCTACTGAACGCTGGCAGAAGACCTCAGAACTCCCAAAAAGGCAAGAAACTCCCCACATACTTGGCTAGGGCAAAAGAAAAAAGAAAAAACAGAGACAAAAGAATAGGACCTGCACCAGTGGGAGGGAGCTGTTAAGGAGGAAAGGTGTCCACACACTAGGAAGCCCCTTTGCGGGCGGAGACTGCGGGTGGTGGAGGGGGGAAGCTTCGGAGCCATGGAGGAGAGCGCAGCCACAGGGGTGCGGAGGGCAAAGCAGAGAGATTCCCGCACGGAGGATCAGTGCCGACCAGCACTCACCAGCCCGAGAGGCTTGTCTGCTCACCCGCCGGGACGGGCGGGGCTGGGAGCTGAGGCTCGGGCTTCGGTCAGATCGAAGGGAGAGGACTGGGGTTGGCGGCGTGAACACAGCCTGAAGGGGCTAGCGCGCCACAGCTAGCCGGGAGGGAGCCCAGGGAAAAGTCTGGAGCTGCCAAAGAGGCAAGAGACTTTTTCTTGCCTCTTTGTTTCCTGGTGCGCGAGGAGAGGGGATTCAGAGTGCCACCTAAACGAGCTCCAGAGATGGGCGTGAGCCGCGGCTATCAGCGTGGACCACAGAGACGGGCGTGAGACGCTAAGGCTGCTGCTGCCGCCACCAAGAAACCTGTGTGCGAGCACAGGTCACTCTCCACACCGCCCCTCCCGGGAGCCTGTGCAGCCTGCCACTGCCAGGGTCCCATGATCCAGGGACAACTTCCCTGGGAGAACGCACGGCGTGCCTCAGGCTTGTGCAACGTCACGCCGGCCTCTGCCGCCGCAGGCTCGCCCCGCATCCATACCCATCTCTACCCCTGGCCTGAGTGAGCCAGAGCCCCCTAATCTGCTGCTATTTTAACCCCGTCCTGTCTGAGTGAAGAACATACGCTCTCAGGCCACCTACATGTAGAGGCGGGTCCAAATCCAAAGCTGAACCCCAGGAGCTGTGTGAGCAAAGAAGAGAAAGGGAAATTTCTCCCAACAGTCTCAGGAGCAGAGGATTAAATCTCCACAGTCAACTTGATGTACCCTGCATCTCTGGAATACTTGAATGGACAATGAATCGCCCCAAAATTTAGGCGGTGGATATTGGGAACAACTGTAGACTTGGGGTTTGCTGTCTGTGTCTAATTTGTTTCTGGTTTTATGTTTATCATAGTTTAGTATTTAGAACTTATTATCATTGGTAGATTTGGTTATTGATTTGTTTGCTCTCTTCCTTTTATATATATATATAGATAGATATAGATATATATATTGTTTTCCTTTTTCTCTTTTTGTGAATGTGTATGTGTATGTACCTTTGAGTGATTTTGTCTGTATAGCTTTGCTTTTACCATTTATCCTAGGGTTCTGTCTGTCCGTTTGTTTTTGTTTGTTTCTTTTGTTTTGTCTTTTTAGCATAGTTTTTAGTGCATGTTATCATTGGTGGATTTGTTTTATGGTTTGGTTGTTCTCTTTATTCTTTCTTCCATTTTTTAAAATTACTTTTTAATTTTTTTTTATGTTTAATAACTTTTTTCTTTATTTTAATAATTTATTTTATTTTATTTTCTCTTTCTTTTTGTCTCACTTTTCCTCTGAGCTGTGTGACTGAAGGGTCTTGATGCTCCAGCCGGGTGTTAGGCCTCTGCCTCTGAGGTGGGAAAGCCATGTTCAGGACATTCGTCCACCAGAGACCTCTCGGCTCCATGTAATATCAAATGGCAAAAACTCTTCCAGAGACCTCCATCTCAATGCTAAGACCCAGCTCCACTCAACGACCAGCAAGCTACAGTGCTGTACACCCTATGCCAAACAACTAGCAAGACAGGAACACAGCCCCACCCATTAGCAGAGAGGCTGCCTAAAATCATAATAAGGGCACAGACACCCAAAAACACACCACTACACATGGTCCTGCCCACCATAAACACAAGATCCAGCCTCATCCACCAGAACACATGCACCAGTTCCCTCCACAAGGAAGCCTGCACAACCCACTGAACCAACCATAGTAACTGGGGGCAGACACCAAAAACAACAGGAATTACGAACCTGCAGCCTGAGAAAAGGAGACCCCAAACACAGTAAGTTAAGCAAAATGAGAAGACAGAGAAACACATAGCAGATGAAGGAGCAAGCTAAAAACCCACCAGACCAAACAAAGGAAGAGGAAATAGGCAGTCTACCTGAAAAAGAGTTCAGAGTAAGGATAGTAAAGATGATCCAAAATCTTGGAAACAGAATGGAGAAAATAAAAGAAACGTTTAACAAGGACCTAGAAGAAGGAAAGAACAAACAAACAATGATGAACAACACAATAAATGAAAATAAAAATCCTCTAGAAGGAATCAATAGCAGAATAACTGAGGCAGAAGAACGGATAAGTGAGCTGGAAGATAAAATAGTGGAAATAACTACCTCAGAGCAGAATAAAGAAAAAAGAAAGAAAAGAATTGATGATAGTCTTAGAGACCTCTGGGACAACATTAAACACACCAACATTCGAATTATAGTGGTCCCAGAAGAAGAAGAGAAAAAGAAAGGGACTGAGAAAACATTTGAAGAGATTATAGTTGAAAACTTCCCTAATATGGGAAAAGAAATAGGAAATCAATTTCAGGAAGCACAGAGAGTCCCATACAGGATAAATCCAAGGAGAAACACGCCAAGACACATATTAATCAAACTATCAAAAATTAAATACAAAGAAAATATATCAAAAGCAACAAGGGAAAAACAAGAAATAACATACAATGGAATCCCCATATGGTTAACAGCTGATCTTTCAGCAGAAATTCTGCAAGCCAGAAGGGAGTGGCAGGACATATTTACAGTGATGAAAGGGAAAAATCTACAACTAAGATTACTCTAGCCAGCAAGGATCTCATTCAGATTCGATGGAGGAAATTAAAACCTTTACAGACAAGCAAAAGCTAAGAGAATTCAGCACCACCAAACCAGCTTTAAAACAAATGCTAAAGGAACTTCTCTAGGCAGGAAATACAAGAGAAGAAAAAGACCTACAGTAACAAACACAAAACAATTAAGAAAATGGTAATAGGAACATATATATCGATAATTACCTAAAATGTAAATGGATAAATTGCTCCAACCAAAAGACATAGACTGGCTGAATTAATTCAAAAACAAGACCCATATATATGCTGTCTAAAAGAGACACACTTCAGACCTAGGGATATGTGCAGACGGAAAGTGAGGGGATGGAAAAAGATATTCCATGCAAATGGAAATCAAAAGAAAACTAGAGTAGCAATTCTCATATCAAACAAAATAGATTTTAAAATAAAGACTATTACAAGAAACAAGGAAGGACACTACATACTGGTCGAGTGATAAAAACAGGAAGAAGATATAACCCAACATATATATGCACCTCAATACATAAGGTCAAAGCTAACAGCCATAAAAGGGGAAATCGACTGTAACACACTCATAGTAGGGGATTTTAACACCCCACTTTCACCAATGGAAAGAGATCATCCAAAATGAAAATAAATAAGGAAACACAGCTTTAAATGACACATTAAACAAGATGCACTTAGTTGATATTTATAGGACATTCCATCCAAAAACAACAGAATACACTTTCTTCTCGAGTGCTCATGGAACATTCTCCAGGATAGGTCATATCTTGGGTCACAAATCAAGCGTTGGGAAATTTAGGATAATTGAAATCATATCAAGAATCTTTTCTGACCACAACACTTTGAGACTAGATACCAATTACAGGAAAAAATCTGTAAAAAAATAGAAACACATTGAGGTTAAACAACACACTACTAACTAACAAAAAGATCACTGAAGAAATCAAAGAGGAAATCAAAAAATACCTAGAAACAAATGACAGTGAAAAAATGACAACCCAAAACCTATGGGATGCAGCAAAAGCAGTTCTAAGACGGAAGTTTATAGCAATAAAATCCTACCTCAAGAAACAAGAAACATCTCAAATAAACACCTTAACCTTACACCTAAAGCAAATAGAGAAAGAAGAACAAAAAAAAAAAAAACCCCCAAAGTTACCAGAAGGAAACAAATCATAAAGATCAGATCAGAAATAAATGAAAAAGAAATGAAGGAAATGATAACAAAGCTCAATAAAACTGAAAGCTTGTTCTTTGAGAAGATAAAAAAAAATTGATAAACCACTAGCCAGATTCATCAAGGAAAAAACTCATCAAGACTCAAATCAATAGAATTAGAAATGAAAAAGGAGAAGTAACAACTGACTCTGCAGAAATACAAAGAATCATGAGAGATTATTACAAGCAACTATATGCCAATAAAATGGACAACCTGGAAGAAATGGACACATTCTTAGAAAAGCACAACCTTCCAAGACTGAGACAGGAAGAAATAGAAAATATAAACATACCAATCACCAGCACTGAAATTAAAACTGTGGTTTAAAATCTTCCAATAAACAAAATCCCAGGACCAGATGGATTCACAGGTGAATTCTATCAAACATTTAGAGAAGAGCTAACACCTATCCTTCTCAAACTCTTGAAAAAACAGGCGAATTCTCTCAAACATTTAGAAAAGAGCTAACACCTATCCTTCTCACACTCTTCTAAAATATGGCAAAGGGAGGAACACTCCCAAACTCATTCTACAAGGCCACCATCACTCTGATACCAAAAACAGACAACGATGTCACAAAGAAAACTACAGGCCAATATTACTGATGAACAGAGATGCAAAAATCCTCAACAAAATACTAGCAAACAGAATCTAACAGCACATTAAAAGGATCATACACCATGATCAACTGGGGTTTATCCCAGGAATGCAAGAATTCTTCAATGTATGCAAACCAATCAATGTGATAAACCATATTAACAAACTGAAGGAGAAAAACCATATGATCATCTCAATAGATACAGAAAAAGCTTTCGACAGAATTCAACACCGATTTATGATAAAAACTCTCCATAAAGTAGGCATAGAGAGAAGTTACTTCCGTATAATAAAGGCCATATATGGCAAACATCGTTCTCAATGGTGAAAAATTGAAACCATTTCCTCTAAGATCAGGAAAAATACAAGGTTGCCCACTCTCACCAATATTGTTCAACATAGTTTTGGAAGTTTTAGCCACATCAATCAGAGAAGAAAAAGAAGAAAAAGGAATCCAAATCGGAAAAGAAGAAGTAAAACTGTCACTGTTTGCAGATGACATGATACTATACATAAAGAATCCTAAAGTTGCTACCGGAAAACTACTAGAGTTAAGCAATGAATTTGCTAAAGTAACAGGATACAAAATTAATGCACAGAAAGCTCTTGCATTCCTATATATTAATGATGAAAATTCTGAAAGAGAAATTAAGGAAACACTCCCATTTACCATTGAAACGAAAAGAATAAAATACCTAGGGATAAACCTACCTAAAGAGACAAAAACCTGTATGCCGAAAACTATAAGAAACTGATGAAAGAAATTAACGATGATACAAACACATGGAGAGATAAACCATGTTCTTGGATTGGAAGAATCAACATTGTGAAAATGACTCTACTACCCAAAGCTATGTACAGATTCAACGCAATCCTATCAAACTACCAATGGCAGTTTTCACAGAACTAGAACAAAAAATTCACAATTTGTATGGAAACACAAAAGACGCCAAATAGCCAAAGCAATCTTGAGAAAGAAAAACGGAGCTGGAGGAATCAGGCTCCTGGACTTCAGACTATACTACAAAGCTACAGTAATCATGACAGAATGGTACTGGCACAAAAACAGAAATATAGATCAATGGAACAGGATAGTAAGCCCAGAGATAAACCCACACACATACGGTCACCTTTTTTTTGCTAAAGGAAACAAGAATACACAATGGAGAAAAGACAGCCTCCTCAATAAATGGTGCTGGGAAAACTGGACAGCTACATGTAAATGAATGAAATTAGAACACTTCCTAACACCATACACAAAAATAAACTCAGAATGGATTAAAGACCTAAATGTAATGCCTGACATATAAAACTCTTAGAGGAAAACATAAGCAGAACACTGTATGACATAAATCACAGCAAGATCCTTTTTGACCCACCTCCTAGAGAAATGGAAATAAATTTTAAAAAAATAAACAAATGGGACCTAATGAAACTTAAAAGCTTTTGCACAGTAAAGGAAACCATAAACAAGACAAAAAGACAACCCTCAGAATGGGAGAAAATATTTGCAAATGAAGCAATTGACAAAGGATTAATCTCCAAAATTTGCAAGCAGCTCATGCAGCTCAATATCAAAAAAACAAATATCCCAATCCAAAAGTGGGCAGAAGACCTAAACAGACATTTCTCCAAAGAAGATATACAGATTGCCAACAAACACACGAAAGGATCCTCAACATCACTAATCATTAGAGAAATGCAAATCAAAACTATAATGAGTCATCATCTCACACCAGTCAGAATGGCCATCATCAAAATATCTACAAAAATTAAATGCGGGAGATGGTGTGGAGAAAAGGGAACCCTCTTGTGCTGTTAGTGAGAATGTAAATTGATACAGCCACTATGGAAAACAGTATGGAGGTTACTTAGAAAACTAAAAATAGAACTACCGTATGACCCAGCAATCCCACTACTGGACATATACCCTGAGAGAACCATAATTCAAAAAGAGTCATGTACCACAATATTCATTGCAGCTCTATTTACAGTAGCCAGGACATTGAAGCAACCTAAGTGTCCATCAACAGATGAATGGGTAAAGAAGATGTGGCACATATATACAATGGAATATTACTCAGCCATAAAAAGAAACGAAATTGAGTTACTTTTAGTAGGTGGATGGACCTAGAGTCTGTCATACAGAGTGAAGAAAGTCAGAAAGGAAAAAACAAATACCATATTCTAACACATATATAAGGAATCTAAAAAAAAAATGCTTCTGAAGAACCTAGGGGCAGGACAGGAATAAAGATGGAGACGTACAGAATGGACTTGAGAACACGGGGATGGAGAAGAGTAATCTGGGACGAAGTGAGAGAGTGGCATGACATATATACACTACCAAATGTAAAATAGATAGCTAGTGGGAAGCAGACACATAGCACAGGGAGATCAGCTCTGTGCTTTGTGACCACCTAGAAAGGTGGGATAGGGACGGTGGGAGGGAGACACAAGAGGGAGGGGATATGGGGATATATATATACATATAGCTGATTGACTTTGTTATAAAGCAGAAACTAACACACCATTGTAAAGCAATTATACTCCAATAAAGCTGTAAAAGAAAAGTATTTGGGAACATCAACTAATATTCACTTCAATCTCATTTATCAATACAATATCCTTGGTATTAGGCTTTAATCTTATTACATGATTTAAGCATATTTTCAGATGCATTTGCAGAATACATTGAATGAGTAAATGAGAGGAGAGTCCCTCCATTCTCAGTAAGAAAGACAACCATGCAGAGAGAAGACCAGAGAGGTATTTCTAAGCTTACTTTCAAAACCTTTTGGATATTAGGAATACCCTTCTTGTGATTTGGTCTCCTGAATAAATATACAGTTATTGTCTTTAATACATTTAGCCAATGCTCTATTTAGTTGGTCTTCACAAGTTTTCCCTAAGTTTTCCCTATGGAACCAAACCGTTTACTTTTTGAATAGCTAGGAAAGTTCTCACTCTGTCGCCCTACATATGATATATGTGAATTTATGGCATTATAATTTGTGGAAAATATTCCATTTCTAATGACGTTCCTCACCAATAACAGAAGTATTTATTAGACAGGAAAGACACAAGGCGTACTATGGTTTCATTGTGCCTCTATTACTGGTGAATTCCTCAACAACTATATTTGAACTGCTTGGAGACCAGAGACCTGCACACTCTAAGGCAACGTACATTAGTAAGATTTGATGTCAGTAAGAATTATACTTTTATAAATTGTAAGAAGAGCTATTGTGAAATGAGAATCAGGATAAGAGAACCATCAAGACACTGGAAACACACATATATTCTCACTTTTAGGGGGAAAAATGGGAACATACTGAAATTAAGGATCTGAAAGGAACATTCTCAAAATTATCTATGCCCACACACCATTTGGAAAATTTTAACGTGCCCCTTAGGATTTGCATACCATATTTTACAGATCACAGCTTTAATACAACCAGAAGTGAGATATGGTGGAAAACACATAGGCTTTACAGTTGGTCTGATTTCTTTTTGAACCCTGGATCTGTAATTTATTACCCTTGTGGATTCCTTAATATCCTCAAGTTTCAGTTAGTTTATATTTAATCTGTAAAAAATCGATATCAATACCTTGGGTGAGGTTAGATTTATGTGTAAAAATCTGTATAAAATACCGAGCACAATGGTCTAGTAGATGATTGGTGCTCAAAGATGTTACTTTCATCTTATTTTTCCCCATAAAAAAAATACTTTACTTTCCCCAGAAATCACTTTTGCATTTGGTTCAACAAGGAAGATATCAAATACTTCAAATCATCAGTAAATTCTTTTTATTATAAAATTTATTGAATTCCTACTATTTGTAAAACTTTACAACCTTCTTGTGCTTTATTGTCTAGATTATTAATATCATTTTATGTTGTGATTTTTGTACAGACATTAAGACTGTAAATTTTGTGTTTATAAGTATTTGTAAAAATTTCTATGGGAAAAAAAAAATTGTTCCCTTGCCTAGAATACTTTTGTCAGCCTCCTCATCATATTCTACCTTCTGAAGTCAAGCTTCGTATGGAGGCAAATTGGAATGTTTCTTACCAAACATGGAGTTAAAATAAGGGGAATAGGGCAGTTGTATGAATTTGTTTTTTAACGGCATCAAATGAAGGTATCATGATACATCTTTCTTACAAGAGTGATGGCTTCCCTTGTTAGACCACAAATACTCAAGAACTTTTGGCTAAAACATTATCTTCTCTCTCCATGTTAGCAATTAAATTATAGGTAAGCTTCATCTCCATTGGGCAATGTTTGGACATAAATTATCATGGTTTGCCTTTGTGATCTATACTCTTTTCCTGTGGGTTTCTTGGGATGGCCAATCAGTGTGTCTATAGATATGTCCTTTTTATTTAGTCATTATTTTATAAAAAGGTGATTCAAGTCTTATGCACTTAGGAGCAATTTATTGTTCAGGTTATAGAAATAAGGAAATATCAGTACTCTGGTATATTTTTATAATTTAACTCTGTTTAAAAATCTCTTCTCTCGAAATTCCAACTTCTTAAAATAGTAGCAACTGCAGCATTATTACAACTTAAGACTATCATTATTATTATTTTTTTATTAAACAGAAGCATTAGAAGCTAAATATAGCAAGGAATTGTATATCCTAACATAATCAAATAAGAGACGGTTAAGGAATTGTTCAGTAAAAACATTTGTGATTAAAATTCATTTATTTATATATATAATATTTCTATTTGTGAGTCAGTGTATGAAAATAATTTATCTGATTCTTCACAGAGGTATCATTTCATTTTTTGTTGACTATGGTCAACTTAATATAACATCTACTAAGGTCTCACTATATTTTATAAAGACTAAATCAAGGGAGGATTGACCATCTAAGCTGAACTTGGAAAAAATATATAAAAGAAGAAATAAAGAAAAAGAAAGAAGGTTATGAAATAAAACAAATGGAAGGAAAGGAAGAAAAAAATCAAATCAAATAGGGTTAAAAAAAAAAAAAAAAGAAACACTTGCTACCCCAGAAAGCATTTTTAATGTTGAAATCTGAGTGTGCCCTTTAGCTATGAAAAATATCTACTCATTTTACAGAAATTTTTTCCGAATATATTTGAAGAGCAAAACAGAATGATTTGGATATTTTAAAAATTTTAAAATCGCTGCATGGCCCCCAACTTTCTGTAAAGTCTAAACATTTTTTAACGCATTTGTTTATTTTTTAACTCTGTTCTATTCCACAGACTATTTCAAGCAGTTCAGAGTTTTGACTTGCAACATGTAGCATATCAATAATGTTAGAGTACTTATTCTGGCCCCATCCTGTAGGCTTCTTCTTGAGTGCTCTATTTATTCTGAGCACCAGAATCCTGGCTACAATTGTCAATCTGGTCCATCTGGCTCAGTGGAAGCACTGACAATTGAAAATATAGAGAAAACCACTAAAATTACAAAATCTACATGATAGAATAAGTCATATGCAAGTTGTTAAGCTGTTAACTTAAACACATATTTTAGTTTCAACAAACCATACCTACCTACAGCATGGCTAAAGAAGCTTTCAGCCAGAAGTGAGTCTGAGATTTACATATTTTTCTGAATCTACTTTAGTATTTTACAAATTATTTTACACAATAATTCTTATTATCTCTTTTCTAATTCTTTATTGCAGTTGTTCAAAATTCAGAATTTCAAGTATAGAATATTCACCTATGTATTTGTTTCACCTCTGCTTTTTTCTATAACTATTTTGTTTTTCTCAAATCCATGCAATATACAAGTAAATTTACAATTTTCAATGTATGCTCTCAGATAAACAGTCCTGGAGAGTGGCTGTGCATTCAGTGCCTAAAGTTGCCATACAGAGTACCACAACTAGGTGTCTTAAAACAAACCAAAAAAGTTATCCTCTCACAGTTCTGGATACTAGCAGTCCAAAGTTGGTAGGGCCATGCTCCCTCCAAAGTCTCCAAGGAAGTTTCCTTCCCTTTTTTAGTTTCTGGTAGCCACAGGTGTTCCTTGGCTTGTGGCAGCATAACTCCAAACTCTACCTCCATCTTCACAAAGTTGTCTTCCCTATGTGTCTATATCTCCACATAGCATTTTCCTCTTCTTATAATGACACTAGTAACATTGAATTAGGGTCCACCATGATAACTATAATTACATATGTAAGACCTTAATCTAAATAAGATCACAGTCACAGGTACCCAGGATTAGGTCTTCAATATATCTATTTGGGGGACAAAATTCAACCCATAACACACTGGAAATGCCATTTCTCTCTTTGCTTTAAGATTGGATGGAAGACACTGCCTTTAGGGAATGTTCTAGTTTTTGGAGTAAAGACATTTCTATCTCCTCCCCATAATATTTTTTCAAAATGATAACATTTTTCTATCTTTATTTTATTAACCTGGATAAGGAATACTATACAAATTGTGTTTTCCCCATTTATTATGTCCTATACTCAACTGTTTTGATCATTTTGACTAAAGTGACTAAGTAAACAAAACTTTTTATAAAATCTAAAAAGGTTAATTCTTCTTTTAGAAATAAGAAACTGGCTTATTTTGGATCAGTTCTTCTCTTAAGCACTATAAACACTGGGGAAAATGTTAATCATTACTTTGAAGGCATCCAAAAACTACCAATACCCTGAAAATATGTAACTCCGAGATCCAGTAAAAGAAAAAAAATCTATAGTGGTGAATGCAGTATTTGACACTATGACTCTGCTAGAAACGTTTGTTGATTTAAAAGTGGCAGCTGGCAGGCTTAGCACCTGAACGGAGATTTTGTCATCTTGGTATTGGGGAGTTAAAACTTAAAGCTCAAACACTGTGGAAAACAGGGTAATATCTACAAAACATCCCAGGGCTTTTGCTGAGGCACAAAATGGATATGGTCTAGCTGTTTAGAGTAAACTAGAAACAGAGCAGCCTCACAAGAGCTATAGTCTAGCAATGAATCATATTGGTCTCTAATTGGAAAAATGTCAATTTCTCTGCCTTTAACTGCTTGACTGAAGTAAGTGTAAGTAAGTCCTCTATGGAAAAGCATAGCAACAATTTCTATTTACAGTAACCAACATTCAACCAGAAGTAATCAGACATGTAAAAATTAAGACAATATATAGTAGAAAAAAAAATGAGAAACAGACATTAGAATGGAACTATAGGAACTACAGATATTGGCATTTTCTGATATGAACATTAAAATATTCATTATGAATATGTTCAATAAATACATTTACAGGAATTATTCAACACAATTTGGAAATTATAAAAATGAATCAAGTGTAAGTTCAATAACTGAACAAAATAATATATAAAATTATGAATTTAATGTTAGTTTTACAGCAGATTAACAAAACTCAAGAGAAAATTAGTGAACCAGAAGATAGATCAAAAGAAAATATCCAGTTTCAGCACTGAGAAACAAATATTGTAAAATATAAAAAAGAAAAAAGAGCAAGACATTTGGTAAACTGTGAAAAAGCACAGAGTAAGGACAAAGGTACAGAGAGGAATGAAGAGCAGCAGAAAGGATAGCTGTTGGGTAAATCTAAACAAAAACTTATATAAAACTATAAAAAAGCACAAACAAAAGAAGAACAACAATGGTCATATCTTTGTGGGCTTTAAAGTAGACATTAAAGGTTACAGTAGAGTTAACATATTTCAAGTTCTGTAATGTCATTGAACTGTTTGGAAAATGGTAAAAGTATAAAATTATATTAGAGTTTAGTAAATCAAGGATGTTGCAGTATTAAAGATAATAACAGTGAAATAAAGAATAAACAAATAGAGCAGGGAAAATTAAATAATAAAATAAATATAAAAATTAAAAAAGAGAGAAACATATACATCATAGAGGAGACAGCAAATATCAGGGATTATATTAATCTCAAATAAAATTTAAGATAAGTAGATTAAGTATTGCAATTAAAATAAAATGATTGTCAGATTATACATAAAATTAATTCCAAAAATAATAAACATTATTTATAATGATAAAAAACATCTGAAAGCAAAGTCATGGAAAAAGTTGTACCTTATATACAGAAGGAAGCAAAACAAACAAACAAAAAACCACTATATGATTATAACTAATCCAGTTATAGGTCACATAACTAGATCAAATTAAATAAAGCAACAAAACTTTAAGGCAAAATATATTACTAGAGCTAGAACAATATATTCAATAATGACAAGAAATTCAATTCATCAGAAAGATATAGTATTTCCAAATGTGTTTACATCTTATATTATACCCTCAAAGTAGATATCTTTAAAAAATTAACAAAATTAAAAATAAAACAAAAAAATCCACAATTTTAGTGAGTTTTTTTTTTGAGATATTTTAATATAATTGCCTTATTAATAGAACAAGAAGACAAAATCAGTAAGGATATAGAAGAGTGGAGCACCGTAATTTAAAAATATGACTAGACACATACTAATACTATAAATATTTTAGAGTATATAAACCTTGAAAATACAAGAGGCCATTTATCAAAATGAAGATTTACTTCAGCTATAAGGCAATTCTTGTCAAATTGAAAATATTGAAATCATAAAGAGAATGTCCTTTAATCTGAGTGGAATTAAGCTAAATATCAATAAGATACATAGAAAATTCTTAAATATTTACAAGTAAGAAAAGGATGTCAGTTCTAAACAGGAAATTATAAAATTCTTTGCTCTGATTGATAATTTTTAAAAGGCAAAATTTCAATCTACCAAAAAAAAAAGAACCTCTTGGAATTAATAAATAAGCAATTATAACAAGGTTGCAGGATGCAAGATTAATATACAAAAGTCAATTGCTTTCCTATATACCAAAGATGAACAAATGAAATTTAAACACAAATTATTTATATTACCTCCCTCCGAAAATGAAACTCTTAGATATAAATATTACAAAATACATACAAGATCTATGTGAGGAAAACTACAAAACTCTGATGCAAAATTAAATAACTAAATAAATGGAAATATACTCCATGTTTATGAATAAGATATCTTAGTCTTGTAGGGATGCTATAATAAAATGCCACAGATTATGTGGGCTGTAAACAACAGAAATGAATTTGTCACAGCTCTGGAAGATGGATGCTTGAGATCAGGGTGCTAGCTTGGTAAGGTGAGGGCCCTCTTCAGGGTAAAAGACTTCTCCTTGTATCCTCACATGTCAGAAGGGTAAGGAGCTCTGTGGTATCTCTCTTACAAAAGCACTAATTTCATTCATGAGGTCTCCACTCTCATGACCTAATCACATCCCAAAGCCCCGATATACTAATACTAATACATTTAGTGGTTAGGATTTCAACACATATCTGAAGGGGGACTCAAATATTCAAATCATGGCATAGGAAAACTCAATATTATCAACATGTCAGGTCTTTACAACCTGATCTACGGGTTAAACGCAATCCCAAATAAAATCCCAGCAAGATATTTTATGGATATCAACAAAATGATTCTAAAGTTTATATAAAGAGGTAAAATACCCAGAATAGCTGACAGTTATTGAGGAACAACAAAGTTGAAGGACTGATTCTACCCAACTTCAAGATTTACTATAAAGCTATAGTAGTCAAGACAGTGTGGTGTTAGTGAAACACTACATAGATTAATGGAACAGAATAGAGCACCCAGAGATAGATCCACATACATATAATCAACTTATCTTTGACAAAGGATGAAAGGCAATACAGTAGAGCAAAGATAGTTTCTTCAACAAATATTGCTGTAACAACTGTACATCATATTAAAAAAATGACTCTAAACACAGACTTTACACCCTTCACAAAAATCAATTCAAAGTGGATCACAGATCTAAATGTAAGATGCAAAACTATAAAACCCCTAGAAGATAATATAGGAGAAAACTTAGATGACCTTGCTTATGATGATACTTTTTTGAATACAAGACCAGGGATTTCAGCCATTACATAATTAATTGATAAGCTGGACTTTATTAAAATTGCAAACTGCTCTGCAAAAGACAAAGTCAAGAGAATAAGACAACAACCACAAACTGGGAGAACATATTTGCAAGATACACATCTGATAAGGGACTATTATGCAAATATACAAAAAAACCCTTAAAACTCAAAAATAAGAAAAACAAACAAATGATTAAAAAATGAACCAACAACCTTAACAGACACCTCACCAAAAGAAAATGTACAGATTGCAAATAAGCATATTAAGAAATGTTTCACATCATATGTCATCAGGGAAATGAAAATTAAAACAATGAGATATTATTGCATACTTATTAATATGGCCAAAATCTGAAACACTGACAACACCAAATAGTGGCAAGAATGTGGAGCACCAAGAACTCTTCTACATTGCTAGTGGGAATGTAAAATGGTACAACCAGTTTGGTGATTTCTTACAAAACTAAACATACTCTTAACATACAATCAAGCAATTGTGTTTCTTGGCATTCATCCAAAGGAGTTGAAAACTTATGTTCACACAAAAACTTGATAAAATGCATATTTATAGTAGCTTTATTCATAGCTTTATTTATTCTTAATTGCCAAAACTTGGAAGAATCCAAGATGTCCTCTAGTAGGCAATTGGGTAAATTAACTGTGGTACATCCAGACAATGGAATATTATTCAGCGCTAAAAAGAAATGAACTATTAAGCCATGAAAAGACATGGAGGAAACTTAAATGCATATTAATTACTAAGTGAAAGTAGCCAATTTGAAAAGACTAGATACTGAAAGATTCCAACTATATGACATTCTGGTAAGTAAAACTATGAAGACAGTAGAAAAAAAATTAGTAGTTGCCAGAGGTTGAGGTGGGGATGAGGGGTAATGAACAGGAAGTGAGCATAGAGGATTTTTCAGGCAGTGAAAATACTCTGTAAGATATTGTAATGATGGATACATGTCATTACTCATTTGTCCAAACCCATGGTATGTATAACACCAGATGTGAACCCTAAGGTAAACTTTGGACTTTGGGTGAGTATGATGTGTCAATGTAGTTCCATCCTTGGTAACAAATGCACCATTCTGGTGAGTGATGTTGACAATAGGGGAGGCTGTACATGTGTGGTGGCAGGTGAAAATCTCTGTACCTTGCTCTCAATTTTGTTGTGAACTTAAAAATAATCTAACAAATTAAAGGTTTTTGAAAAAAAAAAAAAACTGAATTGTCAAAGTATCTTAATTTTATTAGTGAAAATAAGGCAATATTTCAAACTTTATATACATTAATTAAAATTTTCTTAGCTACAACTTTATGGTTTTAAATACATTTATAAAATCAATAACAAAAGGTTGAAAATCAAGATTCCACTTCAAAGAGCTAGAAAAACACATTAAAATGATTCCAAAAAAGAGGCAAAAAAGAAATAATGTTAGAGAGATATTAGTGATATAGAAGAAAACATGTGCAATGATAATAAAAGAGCCATAAACTAGCCATTAGTGATGGGAAATGATAATTAAAATCACAATGAGATAATCACCTCACACCACTTAGGATAGTTATTATCAAAAGAATAAAAGAAAACAGGAAGATTGATCAGGGTGGTGGAGTAGGAGGACATGGAACTCACCTCCTCTCATGAACACATCAAAAATACATCCAAATGGGGAACAATTCTCCCTGAAAACTAAATGGAGACTGGCAGAAAGACCTCTGTACACCTGAGGCTATAAGAAGCATACACAAGGAATAAGGTAGGAAAGGAAGAAAAATGATCAGATTGGGACCTTTGCCCCTGGGAGGGACATCGAAGAAAAGGAATAGTACACAGGCAGAGTTTCAGCCTGTGGAATGGGCAGTTTGAGCCACTTATTGGGAGCCCCAGCCGTGGGGTCCTACACAGGGAAGGTGAGCCAACTTGGCTGGTTGGAGGGCTTCTGGGACTAACAAGGAGTCTGTGAGAAGCCTGGAATCTACTCATGAGGATTGTGCACCTGCTTGCTTCCCCTTGAGGTAGAGCAGAAGACTACTCCAGTGGCTTCCTGTTCCCCACAACCTCCCACATGCGCCCCAGCTCGAGAAAAGCAAATGCTCCAGCCTCACTTACTCCACACTACAGCTTTACACTAGACTTAGTGCTGCCACAACTGGGAAGAAGCTCAGCTGTGAAATGCAGAGGTGATCTGGACCCAAGGCAGAGCATCCGGGTGAGGTGGGGGCGGCCATTGTTGATGCATATTCAAGCAGCATTTCAGAAGCAGCCTGGAAATTTGACAGTGGTCTGTCACCACAACTATTGCGCTAATACACACGCAGACCCTGCCTGACCTACGGTGCAGCCCCTCACCTGGGTGGGGGGCACTGGAGGCTGGGGGGAGTGATCAGCTTTGAGGGACAAAGAGGACTCAGGCCCAAGGCTGCATCTGAACGGGGTGAGGGTAGCAATTACTGGTGCCAGCACAGGTGGCACATTGGAGGCAGTTCAGACCTCTGTCTGTGGCCAGCCCGCCACAGTCTGTGCCCTTTCATGAACCAAGAGCCTACACAGCCCCTCCTGCTTCAACGCTGCTCCCCTCTGGGGCAAGTGTCCCAGTTCTGCGAGAGGGGAAAGCACACATTTAAAGAGAACAGAGCCAGCTCAGGACCGAACCTCAGGGCTTCTGCCCCAGCAACTTGGGTTCCCATCCTGCCCCCAGTAGGGTGTTGATGACCACTGAGCAGAGGGAAAGCCCCACTTCACACCTGGCTCCAGCCCCACATCCTACCAAGGTGATAGTGCCCAGCACACTCTGAAGAAGTACATGACTTGTGTCCACGTCAAATTTAGCTCTCTACAAAGGCACTGAGCACAAGCTGTCTGTACAGGGACACTCCCACACAAGGACACCTCTTCAAGACCACAACAGGTAACTATTTCACCTAAATTCATAGAGATAGAGAAAGCTATGCAAAATGAGAAGGCAGAGGAACTGGTCTCAATTAAAAGAGCAAGAAAAATCCTGTGAAAAATAAATAATAAAACAGAAACAATTTACCAGATAAAGAATTCAAAACATTAGTAATAAAAATGTTAACTGAACTAGGGAAGAGAATAGATGAACACCGTGAGAATTTCAACAAGGAAATAAAAAGTATATAAAAGGCCTAATCATAAATGAAGAATTCAATAATTGAAATAAAAAACACACTACAAGGAATACATAGCAGACTAGGTGATACAAAAGAACACATAACTGATTTGTAAGATAGAATGATGGAAATCACCCAATCAGAACAGCAAAGAGAAAAACAAATTTAAAAAAAATGAAAACAGTTTATAAGATCTTTGGAATAACATCAAGCATACCAACATTTCCATTATAGGGCTCTCAGAAGGAGAAGAGGAAGAGAAAGGGATCGAAAATATATTTGATGAAATTATGCCTGAAAGATAAGAAGTGTTGACGTGGCAAGAATGTGGAATAATTAAAACTCTTGTACACTGTTGGTGGGAATGCAAAATGGTACTGCAGCTATGGAAAACAGTATGGCAGATACTCAAAAACTTAAAAATAGAATAACCATATATTCCAAAAATCTCAGTTCTGGGTATATATATCCCGAAGAATTGAAATCAGGATCTGGAAGGGCTATCTGCACTCCCATGTTTATTGCAGCATTATTCACAACAGCTAAGATATGGAAATAACCTAAAAGTCCATTGATGAATAAATGAATAAAGAAAAGTTGATAAATCCATGCAATGGAATAATATTCAGCCTTAAAAAAGAAGGAAATCCTGCCATTAGTAACAACCTGGAGAACATGATGCTAAGTGAAGTAAGCTAATCACAGAAGAACAAATACTGCATGATCTCACTTATTTTAGATATCTAAAATAGTCAAATTCATAGAAACAGAGTAGAATGGTGGTTGCCAGGATCTGGAAAGGAGAGAGAAATGGGTAGTTATTTAAGTTTTCAGTTAGACGTGATGAATAAGTTCTAAAGATCTGTTATATAATTCTGTACCTATAGTTAATAATACTGTATTGTGCAATTAAAAATTTATTGAGGCTAGATCTCAAGTTAAGTGTTTTAACCACAATAAAAACTAAATATTGGGAATAACGTGTTTTGGTAAAGATAGAAATTGTGACTCATACATGGTTGATAGGAGTGTAAGTTGGCACTCCTTAAGAAATCTATTTGTTAGCATATATTAAAGTTGCATATACAAATACATTAAGACCTACTTTGATAAATGTATATGTACCTAACAGCATGTGCGTCCTCAAAGATGTGCTTAAAATTGTGCATGGCAATACTATACATAATAGCTCCAAATATTTTAAAAAATTAGATGTCCATTAGAAGTAAAATGGTTATATAAATTCTCATATATCCACTTAATGGAAATCTAAATAACAAAAATTAATATTTGTTGCTACATAAAATAAAATGGATGAATACCACAAACATAGAGCAACAGTAGTAAATAAAAAGTACACGCTATAAGATACAATTTATTAGCCATTTATGTTTTGGAATGGAATAAAGGTATTAGTATTGATTGTGAGATTGCACAAGAGGGCCTTTTTAAGGGTGTTGATTATTTCTATTATTGACTTGGTTATTGTTCAATGATGTGTTCACTTTGGGATCCTTTATTAGCCTGTAACACAAATTTGTATACTTTTTGAATATTAAAAAGAAACACAGGGTGTGGGGTTATGTCTACATAATGGGGGTTTGGATTTACAACATGCAAAATTATTTACTTGTTAGACTCTTTCAATCTCTTGTTCTGGGGTCCTGTAGGTTAGGCCTTGATCTCCATAGTTTTAATGGATGGCCACTATTGGTCCTAGGGACTTAGATGCTGTCAGCAGTTTAGGCCCAGGGAATCACTTGTTTTAAAGAATGGCTATATTTCTCTAACACTCTATTTCCCCATCCATCTGAACCCTGCTAAAGGAGATTAATTCCTGGTGTAGCTCAATGAACATAGCGTAATAAAGCATTTCCCCACCAGAGCGAACTTGGTATTGCTAGATCGTTTGGTAAAATGAATGCACCTCACTTGTCCCCAGCCTGTGACAGAAATAATAAATAATTATGCTTTCATTTCACAAAAGGAAAGCTGGAAGAAACTAATTTAAGTGATTTGCCTGAGGTTGCTTATGGGGTCACTAGCGAAGTCAGGAACGGAGACTCTCAATCCATTTCTCCAAGTGCGTGATTCCCCTGCCAGCTATGCGCTCCAAGTGAGAACTTTTCCCAGGGTAGCACAATAGAATTCACTTGGTGGTTACGGTCCCTGTTAGTGTTCATACAGGAAGAATGAAAATTGAGCCCAAGCCTTCAGGATACACTGGGATTATTGTGCTACAGGCTACAGTGGATTTACCCAACAGCTGTAAGATCACAAGTTCAGAGGAAGTTAGATAAAATGCCTTTATGTTTAGGGGTTCAAACTTGAAGAGTCATATTTCATAGTGCATTAGGAAATAAAAACCCCAAATAATAACAATAATATCACCACAACCTAAAAGTAATGGACTTTGTGTAGTAGTTGGAATGGTCATCTGAGAAAAATCGGAGCAGCTTGTGTCTTGCTCTAGCTCAACACATCATAAACATTCAGTGAGTCAATTCTCCCATGTAAATCGGCTGCAGATGCAGAGTTAAACAATGAAAATGATTTCTGGTGATGAAAGTTTAGGGAACCAGGCTGGATCCCTCATTGTATGTGATTGTCTGTTGCATCTGCCATCTGCTGTATTACAAGATTTTGGCACTGGCCTAGAGGATTTACCCACCAGCCGAGTCAGGAGACACTTAACTTCTGTGACACTCATAAAACTATATAGGAAATGCAGTGGATTTTTTGTAGCCTTTAAGAATATATTTTAAGTTTAGAAAAGTTACAGCTGGGAGCCTTGTTCTCGGAGATTGATTTAAATGCTCTGTGTTGGTGTTTATGTGGTTCCTGCTGGGTTATAGCCATTAAGCACTCAAAATGTAAGAGCTCTAGAAAGAGAAAAAATACAAGCACCAAGAAACAAGACACCTCATTTCTCACACCTGTGGTTTCCTAGGCGGGGAGGTGGGTTAGGTAACGCAGAGTCTTGTGAAGAGGTCAGGGGAGGGCAGTTAACTGTGATTATGGGGCTTCCTAAGTTGAACTCCAGAGAAGGAGCAATGCGAAGTAATATTAGCTGTGTGAAGTGTGGATAACATAGATTAAAATAGAGCATATACCAAAAATCTTAGTTTGGGTGAGAAAGAGAGAGAAACAGAGACAGAGAGAAAAAAAATGTCTGGGCATGCTTCTATTTTTTGAGGGACACACATGAATGAGGAAAAAATATGAAAAGAGGAAATTTGTAGAGCCCTAATGCTTGAAATTTAGAATCAGCCCTCTTACCCAGAGATTATCTGGAATTTGGGTGTATGAATCAGTTGGCATTTTGGGGAGAATATGACATTTTCTTCTGGACTTTAAGACAGAATTCCATTTCAGGCCAGGAGCTAGAAGGATTTGGGGCTCTGATAAATGCAAATCTGCCTCGTCCACCCAGAGATACTTGCAACACAAACATATAAGCACTCATAATAAAAATGAGTATGTATTTGAAAATCTGGTTTCAAAGAAACACTTACTATTTTGGGCCTCTCCTACCTTTAAGCCACTATTGCACAGCCGTCCTATTGTGTATTGCTTTTTCACCCCAGATCAACCCTCCATGTCCTTCCTTCTTGTTTGTGCCTGGTCTGATAAACACTGTTGGAGTAATGTGCAATAATGTTCCAACCTGCTTCACTATGAATTCAATCTTGTAAGTCTTTAGTTTGCCTTGATTGGGGCTCAACAATCCTTTTAATTGTGGCAATGTACACATGTTAAAACACCAAAAACACAGCCCGGTGTTTAAGTTCCAATAACTATGTCTCCTCTCTAACCACTTTCTCTAATTCCTCTGCCCCCTGCCACTTTATATTGCATATTTTGTGCAATTCAAGATTTACTCATCACAGCGGTACTTTCAAGTATTTTCTCTGCATGAACCTTGGTTCCTGTTTAATATTCCGTCACCTATTCATCATTCAATCCTAGAAATATTTCTTCAGAACCTCTATGTGCAAAACGGGATGAAAGTCATCATCTTCTATTCTCTCAGAATAAAAAAAATAGATATTTGTAGTCCTCACATCATGCTATACTTGAGTCTAAAAATAATATTAACAGTAATTAGATCTTAGATTAACTTACTATTTATTTTTTTGAAAGAGAAATTCGTGTTCATCTAAAATTCCATTATGGATGTTAAAGTGTATAAAATAAGGGATTAAAAATGTGCATCCTCCAATCCTAAATTTATTCTCTAAAGACAAATATTGTAGATTGACAATTTGTCGGGTTGTTGCAATTCTTTCTGATACTTATAACACACACACAGGTCACAAGATAATAGTGTTTTGCTACTTGCTTTATTATTCTTAACAATCTAGTTTCATCTTTCTATGTGAGTATATACAGATAAAATTATTTCATTTTGGTAACTGGATAATGTATTTAGGTAAATTTGTAAACTGAGATTCAGAAATAAGAGAAACACTTAACAATATATACTATTATTGACCTTTCCATTCTGCCTTCCTAGAAAGCAATGTAACAGAAAAATAAAGTTTCCTCTCTGTGGTGATCCACTTTATTAATAATGTGCCTCTCCAAAATTGTTGACAATAGTAGCTTTGAAAACAGGAAGGTAGTCTCTGAGAGAGAGATCATATCATCTTTAGCACAGAGCTCTGACTGTCAAAAAAACTTTTACAAATATCAGTTTTGTGAGTTAAATGACATAATTTGACCTTAATTATCTGAATCTGTGGAAAATAATAAGCTATAATGAGACTCAATTGTACTTTGAAAATCACTCAGATTTAGGAAAGTTTCTTGGCTCTTCAAATTGTGAATCTTCTGCACATCAAAGGTTGATAAAACCTCATGTGATTAATGGTCATTCTTAATTAACATAAAAGAGTACAATGTATCAGAATGCCTCTGATCTTGTATTGTAAGTTTTATTACTGGTTGTTACAGAATTCCAAAAGCTCACAAAGCGTATAATATGGAAGGAATGAAAAGGAAAAGATCTACTTGGGAAATAAATCTAGAAAAAAGTGAAACCGCCAGTTTTCCATGAAAAAGAACACATTGTATCCTTGTAGAAGCTTGCATTTCTGATCATACATCACTTTCATCTTTTTATAATGACAAATTAGGACATGTGATGAAAACTGCATTTTTATTATTGTTGCATGACCTTTTGATATCTTCTAAGAATGCCTGGATTCTCTTAATCAAAGGGCAAGGGATTTGAAAGGGAGGGATTTTATTTTCTGAAAGTGATACATAGTTGTTTTATGTTTACTGCAATAAATAAATTATATTTTAATGGGTCAACCTTGGCTGAGGAAATGTGACCTACTTTTGCACAGCGACAATTGTTATGAGACAGTCTCTCCACTGTCATGATTATATCTTTGTCATAATTGAGATCACACTCTTATTAATGACTAGAATAGAAAAATCCAAGAGAGATGTGCTATTCCCAGCTAGTGTTTAAGAAATTGTTATAGAGAGTCAAATCATATTCTCTGCTTGATCTTTCCAGAGTAGTCAATTTGCCATCACTGACGCAAATTTAAATCTTAACATTGAAAGATCCTGGACAGTGTTTGCCACAGGATTGCAATAGAGACGTCAGGGTGGATAGAGAAAATTAGACTGTCATGATTACAATGCTGCCAACACACTTGGTTTTCTAAGAATTGACATGTCCAGAACTTTGCAGATATTATTAGCATTGCTGCTGTTAGCTGATAGTTACATTTTACACAGAGTTGCTGTCATACATATGTATTTAATTTATTAAGGTTTATTAATCCTTAGTAAGAAAAAAATGATAGGTTTTTTTGGCTGAAATAATGGACACTTTTGAGATCATTACTGTGGTTCACACTTAATGGATAATTCTTTTCTCAATACTTTTCTCTTTTTCATCATATCCAACATATCAACATTATCATAATTACCACTGCAAAAGGTATTGTGTTACACGTTTTTTTATACACCATGTTATTTAAAGCATTATTCTATTGGAGTGAAGTAGATTTTTTGTGTTTAAAGTTTGAAAAACAAAGACAATCACATGTCATTAGGGACATGCAAAATAAAACAATAATGAGATACCAGTACACACCTATTAGAATCGCCAAAATCTGGAACACTGACAATACTAAATGTTGGCAAGGATGTAGAGCAACAGGAACTTTCATTCATCACTGGTGGCAATGCAAAATGGTACAGCCAGTTTGGAAGACAGTTTGGAGGTTTCTTACTGAATTAAACATACCCTTATCAGATGATCCAGCAATCCTGCTCCTTGGTATTTACCCAAAGAAGTTGAAAACTGATGTCTACACAAAATCCTGCACACGAATGTTTATAGCAGCTTTACTCATACTTATCAAAACTTGGAAGCAACCAAGATGTCCTTCAGTAGGTGAACGGATGAATAAACTGTGGTACATCCAGACAATGGAATATTATTCAGCGCTAAAACTAATTGTGCTATTAAGCCATGAAAAGACATGGAGGGACCTTAAATGCCTATTACTCAGTGAAAGTAGCCAATCTGAAAAGGCAACATACTGTATGCTTCCAATTATATGACACTCTGGAAAGGCAAAACTATGGAGACAGTAAAAAGATCAGTGATGCTAGGGATGGGGGGCCGGAGGGATGAACAGGTAGACCATAGAGGAGTTTTAGAGCAGTGAAAAGACTCTAAGCAATATTATAATGATGGATGCATGCCATTATACAATTGCCAAACCCAAAGAATGTACAACACCAAGAACAAACCCTAAGGTAAACCATGGATTTGGGGTGATGATGATGTGTCATTGCAGGTTCATACTTGGGAACATCCTTGAGACTGATGTTGAAAATGGGGAATGCTGTGCATGGGTGGTGGAGGGTGTTACATGAGAAATCTGTATATTCCTCTCAATTTTGTTGTAAACATAAAACTGCTCTAAAAAACAAAGGTCTTTACAATAAAAAAGTAATTAATAAAAACGAAGACAAGGTAAATGAGTTTGCATAACATGCCTAAAGTTACCGAGATACTAAGTAGAAGGACAGAATTTAAATTAATAACGGACTTCAACAATGACACTCTTAAACACAAAACTACATTGACTGGCTGGCTCTCCTATAACTTTTGCCATAGAAGACAAGGACAGGAAATATGGAAAGCCTTCTGTGAGAAAGAGAAATTCTCAATAAACTCACACATTTTCTTTTTAATATCACCTACTTATGATATCTGCAATAGTCTGCTCCCTCTGTTTATATTTCTTCCGCTTTGAAAGTTTCTCCAGTGCTTCACTGTCTGTGTGACTGTTTCACATTCCACATTTTAATAATAACTAGTATATACATTTTAAGGTCAAATGAATAATGTCTCTCATGAAAAAAATAGCAGCATGTCTAACTAAAACATAATGGAGACACTTGTCTTTAAAATCAGTGATAATTTCAAAAATGATATCTATATTATTTTAAAGTAATGTACTTCTTATGTGATCTACTGAGTTTAAATATAATAGATGATAATTTTAGCTTCTTGTAATTATACTTTCTCTTGTGGAGAATATTTTAAAGCCTTTCTAGGGCTATTCACTGTTTCCAATAATCCTAATTTCAATAATCTCTGAATATTATTTTCATATGAGGACTTTTTTTTTCCTAAATAAATCTACAGTTATGTATGTGTGTGTATGTGTGTGTGTGTGATGTGCTCACACATACACACATTATGCCAATGTGGGATGCTGTTTCAAAAATATTTTCATTTCCAACCACAACTTTTTTGATCTCACTGTTGAAATTTTTTAAAAAGCAGAAAGTAAAAAACATAAAATAAAAGTCATATATCTCACCAGTAGGAAAAATTATCTTTGATAATTTATTTAATAACTTCTTACTTTTTCTTTTATGCATATTTAAAATATGTAGAGAGGGCTTCCCTGGTGGCTCAGTGGTTAAGAGTCCACCTGCCAATGCAGGGGACATGGGTTCGATCCCTGGTCCGGGAGGATCCCACATGCCACGGAGCAAGTAAGCCCATGAACCACAAGTACTGAGCCTGCGCTCTAGAGCCTGTGAGCCCCAACTGCTGAGCCCATATGCCACAACTACTGAAGCCCACACTCCTGGACCTCATACTCCGCAACAAGAGAAGCCACCGTAATGAGAAGCCCGCGCACCGCAACGAAGAGTAGCCCCCGCTCGTTGCAACCGGAGAAGGGCCTGCATGCAGCAAGGAAGACCCAATGCAGCCAAAAATAAAATAAATAAAATAAAAAATAAATAAATTTATTAAAAAATAAATCAATGAATAAAAATATAGAGAGATATAAAATAACAAAAAAAGAAGCAGAATCACAGATCTAGAGAACAAACTAGTTATCAGTGGAGGCTGGAGTAGCAATACAGGAGTGGGGGAGTGGAGGTACAAACTATTGGGTGTAAGATAGACTCAAGGATGTATTGTACAGCACAGGGAGTAGAGCCAGTAATTTGTAATATTAAAATGGACAGTAACCTTTAAAACTTGTATAAAAATGTTTTTAAAAATTAAAAATAAAATATATAGAGGTTGTGGTTTATATATAGTAATTTGGCTACTGTGTATACCTGAAGAGTATATTATTTCAAGATAATTTTCAATGCTTATAACATTCCCCATTATTTATATGTCATAATACATTTAACTAATTCCTTACTGTAAGTTTTAAAGGGTATTTCTTTTCAGAAAATAAAATATAAATAATTCTGCAATTACATATTTGAAATACATCTTTCATCACCTAGCTGATCATTTTTTTAAAAAACTAATAATAATAACAACAGTAACAACAACAATAATATTAGCGATTAGATAGCATTTATCAAGTGCTCATTATGTCACTATGATAAATATGCTGTATCTATAATCTAATTTGATCCCCGCAATAGCCATCATACGAAGGAAAAATAGTTTCTCCCATTTTACAGGTAAGATGTTGAGGTGCAAATAAACTGAATAACTTAGTTAAAATCTCACAGCCAGAAGTTGGTGGAGCTAGAATTAAACTCTGTTTAACTGGTTCCCAAACCCATGATCTATACTACAACAGAATGTGTGTAGAAGTCCCATTTGCTGTGATAAATACATACATATTATTAAAGCTCTAGATACACATTACCATTGTTGATATTTTTGTCATCTGTATGTACTTGTATATGATAACTATATGATGTGTCACTTTCATTTGCATGATTTTTCTGTCGTATAGAATGTTTTCATTTTTATTGACCCAATTACGTGTTTCTTTGTTTTGTACTTAAAGAGTTAATTGTTCTAGAATTTTTAAAATAGCTTTATTTTTCACTCTCTGCTGAGATCCCATAGCTCAGCACCGGGTCTAATAATAGCAACCCTGGAGTCTCTGCCTGTGGGGTTGAAAAAATGTCCTTCCTGGACCACCATCCAGTGAAGTCAGCACCGGATTTCACGAATTTCTCTGTTGTAGCTCCACCCTGGGCAAGCAGCTCCGCTGCCATGTGGGGAAGAGCATCAGAGCTTTTCAGATTCCCATCAGCCGACTGGGGTCCAGTACATAATTTGTGGGCTCAGGGCAAAGGGAAAATATGGAGCCTGTGTTCAAAACTTATCAGGAATTTCAAGATGGTGACAGCAGAACAGTACAATAGGCAGAGGCCCTTCTAAGCCAGGAGCTCTATGGCCCAGGTCACACATCCATGATTTCTCTCTCATTGGATTTCAAGCCACTGTGTTGACTGTTTATGTGTGCAATATCCAGAAAAACAACATCCCATGCCATTACCAACCCCTATACCGATTTCTTTTACCTTCTAGCCTATTAAACATTATATCTTTTTTAAAAACTGCTGCTGTTATTCATCAGGATTGCCTGCAGTATTTTACCATTAATGCTGATATTGGATTCTAATTGAAGAGTTTTCTCATTTTCAGTTCTAAGTAGTTTTTTTTAAGACTTCCACAAATGGAAGTTTTTTAATTCAAGACTTATTTAAATAATCATATGGTTATTCTATATTTGGCATATTGATATGATATACTGTATTAATGGCATTAATAATATTAAACTACCACTGTATTCCTGGTGTGTAAGGAAAATCTATTAACTTTTGATGCATTCTTGCTGTTGTAGGGAGAAAGACTGTAAAAGCACATTCTCCCTTTCTTTCTCCTCCTCCAGGAAAATGGAACAAGCCTGGTTGTCTAAAACAGTCATTTCTGCCTCCTCATTCCCCCCAACCCACCCAACCCAACAGTTCTTCCGATTTCATGGTTTTAGTTAAAGAAAATACCTACACAGGTGTTTGACGAAAGGCATCAGCAAGGAATAAGGACGGAGTGGATCTGTGGATCATGCAGGAGAGAGGCTGCTGTCGAACAGGAATAAGGGAATGGCTAGACCATGGACAGGGGAGAGAGGAAGAAGAGGAGGCAGATGGTTTCTTTCAGGGGTGCAAACCTGCTTCCCACACAAGGGCCACGGAAGAAGCAGAAACACGGACAGGGGTGACACAGGTGTTCAGTAAGTACTGGGATTCTGAGGACCACGGTGGGGTGTTCTGAACTTAGGCTATGTGTGGCTGAGGGTGTGTCTCAGCTGCCTGAAGCATCAGCATTTAGAAGATGCCCAGGACTACTGTGCTTCAGAAAGCTAGTGGGAAGCAGCCGCATAGCACAGGGAGATCAGCTCAATGCTTTGTGTCCACCTAGAGGGGTGGGATAGCGAGGGTGGGAGGGAGACGCAAGAGGGAGGGGATATGGGGATATATGTTTATGCATAACCGATTCACTTTTTTATGCAGCAGAAACTAACACACCATTGTAAAGCAAATATACTCCAATAAAGATGTTTAAAAAAAGGAAAACAGAAAGTGCAAGAGAAAAAAATGACGACCACTAAGTTGGGAGGATTGTGACCATTCCTTCTCTCAGCAGGTGTCATTGCTAGGCTATTTACCTGACACCTGGAGATAGGTGTGTGTGTGTGGCGGGGAACGAGGGGATGGAATCACTCAGTGGGACATGAAGCCAGCTTTAATTTCACTTAGAAAAATAAAGAAATGAGATAATTCTCACTCCAGAGTATTAAATAGCAAATTCACATGTTTTCCAGCATATAATATTCCTGTATTATTAATTTAATATCTTTTGAATGTTGCTGGCTAGTCTGTTATTTAGAATTTCTGCATCACAGCTCACAGAGAATGGAGCCTTATAGATTTGTGTTTGAAAGATAGTATATGCATGTGTGTGTGTTTCTGTCTTTCTGTTATCTTGTCCAAGTTTCTATAAGGATTATGCTAGCTTCATTCAAGAACCTGGGTTATTTACCAACTTTCCTAACGGTTTGACAAATATTTAAATTATATGAAAATGATTTATTCTATGGGCATTCCAAAGAACCAAGCTGCCAAAGCATATGAGCCCACATCCTTTCTTTCTCTCTCTCTTTTTTTTTTTTTGGTTTTGATAGACTGTCTCTTTCTCATGTGTGTTACCACGGTTATTGTTCTTAAGAGATTTAGTATTCATTTATTGATTTACTTACTAATTGCATTTCTAGAACAATTTCTATTTTGGTGAAATTGTCAATTCATTAACTTACAAGACTATAATATAGAAGCAGTTTGTCCTAGTGACTCTCTGTATTCAAATTTAAGCTCTGTCATTTACCAGCTGTGTGACTTCAGGAAAGTTTACCTCGGTATCCTAATTTATACAAATTTTATAACAATAGGAACAAATTATAATGTCTACTGCACAGGGGGTTTGTTAGGGCTAAATGAGTTAAGGTATGTGAGGCCTTTAGTATCAGTGACAGTCACAGGTCATGATGACTAAATATTAGACAACCATGTTTTAATCTTCTATTCCAATCCTCAGTCTAAACTAGGAGCTGTACTCAAAGTCAGGTCCACTTCCCTATTCTCTTCCCTCTTTCCAATTGAGTTAGTTCACCCAAGCCCTAATCAAACAAGCTAGAGAGTTATGCTTTGATTGTGGTATTTTTTAAAGTAAATTAGAAAAAAAAAAACAGATACAGTGAGGGTTTTTTTTTGTAATTATGGAAAATTAACTCAGTAATTGTCACACTAAATCACACTAATGATGAAAAGAATTGGGACAGATTTTTCAAGGTTATGTGATAATAAATGCCTCTAACAGAAACCTAAAATAACAAAAAGCCACAGTTTAATTTGTAGGTATATATGAACATGTTCTGGGGTTTTTTTGAGCTGCAAAATATTACATGAAACATATAGAAGTATTTTCAGAAATATTTTCTATGTATTGAACTTTAATACATGCAAGACTCAATTCAGGATTGAGGATAACTTTCCTCAGTTAACTCTTCCTAAAATTCTTTCAAAATAAATATTCTATCCTCATTTAAAATATTAGGTTATGTATTTTAAGTGTTGGAGCTAGGATGTATAGTCAGGTATACCTAAATCTGAACCTTAGTATTTTCTTTGCACAGTTTTTCATTTAGTAAACTTTGTTAGGTATTGAAGACACACACAGACAAACACACATGGACACAGATAATTAAATTAAAAAAAAATAAAATGTCATTGCTGATAGAGGAAAATATTTAAAAGAGGGTGACAATGAAGTTTGTTGTTTTTTTAGGATGCGTGTATACACAAATATTTATTTTCCATAGAGAAAAAAGGAAAGGCTTTACGGTGGCGTGCATACTAGATCCAAAGATGGAAAAGGTGATGAGGTCACCAAAAGCATGTGGAAGGGCAGAGTGGGAGGGAAAAGAAATGAGATTATAAGTAAGAGGAACAGTAACAGTAGAGGCATGGAGAGGAAGAGTCCGTGCAGCTCCCAAGTGTAATTTTACTAGAACTGGGACAATTCTCTTGTAATTCTCTTGAAGAATAGCTTTGCAGACAGAAAGAGATTGCTTCAATTTTACAACATAGTTAATCTCTTTATGTTTTATTAAAAGAAGAAATGTAGATAATGCAGTAGTCCTGCTTTTCGGCTGTGTCACATATCACCTGTCCTACCTTCATTCTGAGAAAGCATTCACATGAAGCTGTTGTTTTCTCACAACGATGGAAATAGCAGTTCTCACTTAGAAATGAATTGCAACGTTAACAGCAATTAGAATCAACAGACGCTCCTAGCAAACCAGCCTCAAATTAATTTACATGCTCTACATATTACAGAGTGTCCATAAAATGATGATAATAGAAGTGACATGCATTTACATGGACCTTTACAATTTGTAAAGCTTTGTGTGTGTGTGTGTGTGTGTGTGTAAGTATGTGTGTGTACTTTAATACTATTCTATTCAGGTCAAACAGTATATTGGAGAAACCAGAATATGAAGCTGGACATCAGATGTTTGCTCTCAGGTGATCCTATCATCTGCACTTAGGAATGAATTCTCCAAACAAGCTAAGGGTTCAGGATCAGAGATCATCAGGATAGATTTTGTATGTGTTAATTCTATAGAACAATATAAACGACTTCAGGAGGACAACATGCTGACAACTGTCCTCACTGTGGATACAAGCTCCATTGTCTCTTTATCCCTCTTAGCATCATAGCTTAGATCATCTAAAAGCTAAACTTTGTCCTTTTACCTGAATATGTACAAGAATTTCTGGATGCCTCATATTCTTCAGTTCTCCATATTGTAAATGGTTTTTGTCTTAATGAAACTTCATCTCCTACTTTCTCTCCTCTCTTGTTTGCTTCTGCACAGGTACCTCAATCAGACATATTTCTCTGACTTTGCTTGTTAACGCACTCTCTGCTCCATTGCCAGGTGCTGAGACCACAAAAGAAGTATAAGTAATGGAACTTGTCCCCCAGGAACTCACTCCAGCAGGAGAAAAGTCATGCAGTTATCTAGTCAACAACAATTTCTTGATCTTCTCTGTGAGATTAACTGCATACTGGAGATGAAAAGGAAATATTTACAACTGTCTGATGGCTTGAAATTAACCTGACTTCCATTTGATCCCTGTCTCTTTAAATATCTTAACTTTAATGACTGCTTTGCAGTTGTCCCCCTCTCTCAGAACCTGTCTAGTCAAATAATGTTTATAAAATATTTGTCATTTCTATTAGCGTTTAAAAACATTCATCTTTCTCCCCATGGGAATTGCTAGGTAAAGCTGTTCTTTATCTTTCTGGATTTATTTGCCTTAAAGCCCAGTGAGACAACATTAACCTTGTAATTTTTATGATCCCTATTTTGAAAGTTTGTTGACACTACACTTGATGGTCTACTTACTAGAAGCAAGATTTGTGGTTGGTATAGCTCTGTATTTTAAACTGACATAATTGAGAAACTGATTATGACATTTTAAATAAGTATTTGGAAGTCAGAGGTCATCATATCCTATGAGGTTGAACTTGGGGGAATTTCATTACCTAAAAGTTCCACCGAACTGCTTTCAGAAAGCTATTAAGCATGCATTGCTCTCCTGAACCATCCCAGTCAGCCACGGTGCCATAAAATGGGGGAAACAAGAATGAAAGTTTTTCAAGTGTATACACAACTGTGCATCTCAGTCGATCCATGTTGAACAGAAAGATCTAAAGAATATTATATTAAAGGGAATATGGAATTCTCCAGTCAACTTTAAAATGTAGACCTTTGAGCCTGTTACTGCTTATCTATTGCATTGCAAATCCCCAGTATTTCTCCTAATGGCCTCTGGAAATGTTTTATAATGAGAAGCAGATTTTGGTAATCCACATTGTGATCAAATTACTTTTGTCAGTGTCTTTCATTTAGTAATTATTAAATATACAAAGCCTAATTTGAGAGGTAAAAAATACTCGTTTCTAAGCCACCTGATTGTCAACTGTCAGCGACCGATATAAAATGACTCATTGTGGGAACACAATTAGAATCTTAAAATACTAATGGAAGTGTGCATAAATGGAATTCAAGAGGTTTTCAGATCCATTAAATACACAAAAACTTGCTTATAATGTGCCTACACTCAATGCTTTTCTATACAATAACTGATATAACTGAAAACTGGAAAATCCTGACCAATGGCCCAGAAAGTATTTCCTGCATTTAGAGTGTTTCTCTCTTCTTCACTCATTGCCTTTCAAAAGGCTGATATAAATTAATCTGTTTCCAACCATTTCATGGCTTTCTGTACAGGGAAAAAATATGTTAACAGAACCAAGCTGGCCATACAATTTAGTCTGCTAGAAATGGAGAACAATAAGACAAAATCCACAATATATGGACCCTTATACCTCCATCAACATTAAGGCTAAGGATTTTTTTGTCTCGAATTTCTGCTGAAACCACAAAGATGGAAAAATAATTGTGATCACTCTCCGTCACATTCTGAAGAGAGGTGATGGATTTTTTTCATGACTGATTTAAGAAAAAAGGGCAGAGCCCATCCTGTGACTCTCAATTTTCATTAATGAGCTCTAGCTGCAAAAAAGAGAAAGGATCCAGTTAGGTAGAGTCAAAAATGTAATGAGCTATAAGCCTAAAGGTACACCTTCTCTTTCTCTTCTCTTTGGGGAAAGAGAGAATGAAGTGTCTTAAATTATTTAGGTTATCTATTTAGAGATGTTTCTGTTGTCGTGGCCCAAACGCGGGTTGGAAAAGAATTTCCAGACACAAGGCAGAATGTAAAGAAGATAGTACTTATTAGAGGGAAGTTTCGCTGCCAGAACAGCGGGCGGACTTCCTGGTAGTCTGGGAGAGTTGAGCCCGAACCTGTGCTATTGATCTGTTTTTACAGCCAGAAAACAAAGAAATGGTCCGAGGTGAAAATTTCGTTCACTGATTGGTGGAGGCACATATACCTTCCTTCTATAGGGTGGGAGTGGGACAGGGCAGATGCCTTTCCTTATTTGGGACAAGCCCCGTTGCCCAGGTGGGCATCGCCCAGGTGGGCTCAGGAATTTTGTAACCATCGCAACATTGTGGGGAGGGTGATTAAGGGTCCCCGTAGGGGGTGTAACGCTGAAACTTTTTCAGGCAGGGTGGACCTTTGTCCTCGAAGCACCACATCTGTTACAGATGTTTTGGAGGGAATGCTTGCAATGGGAAAGTAATAGATTAGAAAACAAAACTTAAGATTCCTTTCAACTTAAAGGGGAACATTTGGCTTTTGTAGTATTAGACAAGGATACAACAGGCTATCCAATCAGCTGACCCTCAACACCCCTTCTTTCCAATCACACGTATACAAAATAGGTCCATGGGATGAGATACAGTATCCTCATCAATAGTTCAACTTTAATGTTTTTAAAAACATTAAGTACACTGAGTGACTGCATCCTTACCTGACAGAAATAAAACAAAGACATAGTTCTTAAGATTTAATTTTAATTAGACTATAAATGTAGCTGGAGCTATGTTAGTTTTTCACTACTCTATTCTATCCTCACACCTTAAGATATTTGTTACAATAGAATAAAATATCATGAAAATTAAGGAAATTATATTTCCGATGTAAGGGGGAAAATCTCTACTATATTCCTTTCCAATGAAATTAGTGTATGTGCTTGTATGTGTGAGAAAACCTGAGGATCTAGGTAGATGCATCAACTTTAATTATTTCCCATCATAGAAACTGAATCTGCAATAGAATAAAAGAAAAATTTCAAGACTGTCAAAATTCTCACCTCATAAGAAACCACACTTACAAGCTGGTAATCTTTCAACGAACAAGCATTACTACCATGATGGTAACTTCCCTCATCAACTAATGCAGGAGCGAAATAAGCCAAGATTCAAACTTTGAAATTCCAAGCAAATGATGACTGCCACCTTTCAGTCACCTTGTTAGTTAGTTACCATAGTTGAGTCTATGTACAAAAATGCGTGGTCTTTCTGGTTGTTGAATTTCCTGCTGGTTCTTATCATACCTGCAGCATTTTAACACTATTTCCTAGAGATAAAGCTGTCTATATTAACTTGTTATCTATTGCCACCAAACATTTTACTCTGAGTTTTTTACTAGTAAAATGCTTAATCTCATAACTGAATAAGTAATGAACAAAAGCATAGATAGTGCATCTCAGAATCATCCCATCCATTGTGCAACTTGAAACATTTACTTTAAATTGCTTTTTTTCTCTCTCTCTCTCCCTTCCTTCCTTTCTTCCTTCCTTCCCTCTTTCTTCTGCCTTCCTTCCTTCCTTCTCTTTCTTCCTTCATTCCTTCCTTCCTTCTCTTTCCTTCTTTCTTTCCCTTTCTTTCTTTCTCTTTCTTTCTTTCTTTCTTTCTTTCTTTCTTTCTTTCTTTCTTTCTTTCTTTCTTTCTTTCTTTCTTTCTTTCTTTCTTTCTTTCTTTCCTTTGGCATTACCAATATCTCCGTAATCATTTGAAAATAATTTATCAAAAGGTACCACTTGTGACTATTTTTCCTCCTTAAACTTTCCTTTCCCCTGACTCTCTTTGAACTTGACTATGTGATTTTTGGTCAGATTCCCAGGGCTTGGGTGGATCAAAGCTGACAAGCACCGTTTAATTTTTTCTTGCATGAGTAAATAGGAGACTTTGAAACCTTCCCTCCTTCCGCTTATGAAGAAGCTGAAAAGCCTCTTTAGACCCTTCAGTTAGTGTCTAGAAAATGCAATATAAACTTCATTCTTCATTCCTCTACAATTTTTTTTGCCCTGAGGGGTCAGAGGTATAGAGTTGGTGCATTATAAAAGAAAAACATGAACATTGATAAATGTGGGAAAGCTAAAGAATTATCTTGGAAATTATTTCCTGGAAATATGATACTAAAATATCCATTTTGGAATACTGATCTTTTATTTGTCACAGAAGATTACAAAATCAGAAAGCAAAGCAGTGCAGCATCTGTCTGACCTTCTATATGAATGTAAGGATATAAAGTGGGATAACAGCAGTCTTTGAATGTGAGCTCACCAGATTTAAATCCTGGGTCTACATCTATGCTTCATTGGCTGTGTAAATGACTTTCAGTTTCCTTACCCGTCAACTTTGCATCATATCTAACTTGATTGTTTTTAGAAGAAATTAGTGTGCTACTGAATACATGTAAGTTTCCTGGAACGGTATCTTGCACAATGTGGATACTCAAAATTGTGGTGATGGTATTAGTATTAATAGCAGTGATAGCAATGGTAGTAGTACAAAAAGAAGTAGAAGGAGGAGGATAAAATAAATGAAACATCTGGGATCTCCTTACAATGAAAGTTAATGTCTCTCATGAGACTTGGCAGGCCCCCTTTCCCGTTAGCCCTATGTACCAACCTGTGATCCTTATTCACTACCACACCTGGAACTGGCCCTGCAGGACTACATAGTTTAGAGTCAGAGTTCACACAGTGTGGACATGTAGGCCACAGTCTGTGACTAAAGCAACTTTCCACAATCTACTGTGGGACAAATAAAGAGAAGCTTGGTGTGTGCATTCCTTTGTAATGAACGTGATCTGCCTAGCTCTCTGAGAGCATCCCTGGAATATCCCCATTTACATGGTAACTGATGCCTTTTAAAAACAGTCTCAGGTAATAGTAACCATCTGGTTGGGGCTCTGATCCAGGGAAAGGGCCAGGAGCACTGAGGTCCTAGGAAGACAAGTCTAGCTAGACCACCGTGTAAAAAGAGAGCTCAATTGGAGATACGTGGTTTAAACTGCTCTTCATTGGGAAGAAAGTGGTAGGCTTGAAAAAAAAAAAAAAAAAAGGAAGAAAATCTAAAATGCATTATTTGGAAAAACTTAAAATTAGTAAACTCCATACTTTAAAAATAATATTTAATTTAAGAATATAAGTACTGAGTCATTTTACCTTTTTATTTCTGATTAATTTGTATACATGTTGTCATTAAGTATGTATGTGTTTGTGTTTGCATATGTATGTCTTTTATGGAATAACCTATAATACATCTCATCTGGTTGATCTGGGTGTTCTTTTGGGATCAGGAGAACTAAGATTCAAACAGTGCTAAATTCTTATACTTTCCTAAATTATTTCAAAAATGCACTTAGAAAAACAAAGAGGCCAAAGTATCCAATTATGCACATTGCTCTGTATGTTTGTAAAAATATACATTTCTAAGGAGAAACAGAGTTTAAAGCATAAGATTTCAAAACTATGCTATTAAACCTTTTAAAAGCGACACTGGTCAGGTGGAAGTGCTAAGGCATTCACCAACATTCTTAAAGTTTTTTTGTGAAAGGGGATTTACAAGATTTAAGCAGTAGCATGTTGATTTGTACAAACCCCACTCTTAAGAGAAGAACTATCTTGGATTCCTATTTAAATGGCTATGAATGAGTTTTTAATGAAGGTACTAGAAGCTATCTTGTCTCAATTTTTCTCTCAAAGACACTTTCATCTAATTTTCCATTTATTCATTGTTTTTAAATACTTTGAATACAAATATTTTAGGCATCTATATGTGCCAGGTGCTATTCAAGTTGCTGCTAATTCAGAGATGAATGAAGAAGACCCTGCAGATGCCCTCCTAGCTTTTATATTCTTGTGAGAGTAACCAAACAAAAAACAAAAGAAAGAAATAATTCCAGGGAGTGACAGATGGTGTGAAGACATATAAAGAGTGTGAGCTAGTGGGTCTCACCAATAAGGGGAGATCTATGTTGAGCAGTTCGATTAGGAATGGTCTCCTTGAGAAGACGATATTTCATGAGAATGCCCACATAGGTGTTATGAACTGTAATATTGTATATCTCATTTGATTCTTACTGCAATCCTGTAAGGTTAAAGGGCCAGACCCATTATTGTAATTTTAATGATGAGGAAACCAAGACTCAGAAGACTCAGAAAGGTAAATAATTTCACTCCCATTCAACAACTATTTACACTTTGGCTGCTATGTGCCTAGAACTGTTGTAAATGATCAGGATACAACTAACAAATAACTAAGCTTTCTCTCTTTTTGTGAAGCTCGTAGTCAAGCAAAAAAAAAAAAAAAAAAAGGAGAGAGAGAGAAAGACAACAAACTACAAATGACTGAGAATATGGTGTCGTTATGGAGTTACGGACACAGTGCTAGGAGGACACAGATGAGGGGTTGATTCACATTCCCTGAGGACTGGAGAAGGACATGTCCCTGCATGCAGCACTGATACAGACAGCACACCATAGAGGACCTAAATGAAGCGAAAGGAAGGGAGGAGAAGAGAACAGAGTGTTAACTGAGCACTTCTCCATTTGCCAGATACTGTGCTCATCAGCTCTTCTAAACAACCCTGTAGGTAGGAATTAATATCCCCGTTTTATAGATTAGGAAATGGAGCCTGAGAAAAGTTAATAAGCTTACTTAAGGTAACGAACTTAGAAAGAAGCAGATTTTGGATTTTGTTTCAGATCCATCTGGCTGCCTGGGCTTCTTGCACTGATCTGCATGTCTCGCTGGGCTGGGATTCCTTGGAGAGAGTATCACAGGGGCAGGAGGTGAGGTGGGACTGGACTAAGTCAGCACTAAGGACACTGCCTGATCTGAGCTTCTGTAGCTTTGACTGATCAAAGTCCTGGCATCTGTTCTCAAGAGCTCAGCTATTTTTTCTAGAAAAAAAAATGAGCGAGAGAGAGAGAGCACGAACCATGAAGGCATAAAACAATGATTTCTGTAATATTTTATGGAATTTAAATATGTTAAGGAATCACATATTTTTTATAGAAAAATATGTCAGGTATCATGCTTCAGTCTCTTAATTTTTCCCCCTACACTCCCAATATTGGGTAAAATAAGGAAGTTATTTTATTCAAAGGATAATTTTACATGAGAGTAGATGTTAAGCTTGGCTACAAAATACAAAGTGAAGCTTGGTCACAAAATAAATGGGTCTTTGGTTTCTATACTAAAAAATGCAGGTGTGATAACCAAAGTGATAGGCATTGGATATAGCTTCCAGTAAATCCTACATGTAATATTCTATATTAGCAAACACTATTTCTCTGAGACAGGGTATTATGGTGCCTAAAAACACATGCTCTGCAATCTGAATATCTGTATTTAAACAGGGATTTAATCACTCATAATCTGCATGCACTTGCAAAGCATAAATTTTTTGGACCTCAGATTTTAACAGTTAAAAAAAAAAAAGACTTCAAATTCATACGTATCTATCATTCCAGATCTGTCTGCTACTTGATAACTGTGTATATCTGGGCAAGTTATGTCCTTTTTTCTGTACCCCAATTTTCTCAAGGATAATTAGAGTACATATTACATAGTTTGTTGAATGAAATACATGTTAAATACTAAGAAAATTTTGAGGCACATAATCACCATTCAATAAATGTCTGCTAGGACAATATATAGATGACACATCTTTTTTTATAAGAGGGCTAAAAAGGTTTCCATGTCAATGTGGAGGAGTATTAATTTGGGAAAATATAAATCCAAATCCTATCTTTGAAAGACAAAACACAGCCTGTTATAAGAATTATACCTAAATTCATATAAAATTAATGTTTCAAATGTTTTCAAAAAGAAAGAAACAAAAATAGAATAAAGGTAGGCAGGCAGACAAGAAAGAAAGAGAGGGAAAGAACGAGAGGGAGAGAGGGAGGGAGGAAGGAAGGAAGAAAGGAAGGAGGAAGGAAGGGAGAAAACTAAAGAACAAGATATATGGGCAGACATTTTCTTACCACTGTAATAGGTCTGGACATATCACTGTAGATGATTTTGATTATAATAAAAATCTACTTTAAAAACTATTAACTTACAGCACTCCCATATGCATTCAATATGGAGCACTTAAGACATAAATGTGTTCAAGACCAGGAAAGATGCAAGAATATTGAGAAAAAATAATAGCTTTCTCCTGAAATTTCATAACTCTCTTAAAATTTCATGTTTCTCCCTTTTAAGGATGTAGTTGTTTTGGGCAAAATATTTCTGATAGTTCTATTGCTCAAACGGATGGTCATTGATAGCTATGTAACTTAACTCAAGTGCTACAATCCTGGACAAGCCAAAGTTGAATTAATTTTTTTCCTATTGTTAATTTTCGCTTAATTAAGTAAGCTAAGTCACTGCTAATGTAGTAAGGTAAATGTCTAAAGATGTCACCTATATTGATTGGACATATTTAATTTTAGCAAATATATTGGCTAATCATAAGCATTATAGGACTTAATAATTGTGAAATTGGCAAGTAGTTACAAAATTTGACTGAACAGAGCAATCTAACGGTGACAATTCTGGAATGGAGAAATGCCAGAGAACTTTACCAGAGCAAAGCTATTCTTAGAAAAACTGGATGCACAGAATCTACCTTGGATCTTATTAGAAATTTGTCTACATTTACAGGAATGAAATGGGCAAACATATTGATTAAATGTTGTATGCTGAGCTTGTAAATATGTTGTGAAGACAGAGAAACAACCACTCCCTTGAGGTTAAGAAACCAATGTCACTTGACATCAGAGGCAAGAAAAATCAGCATTCTCTGAGGAAGGTTTCTTTCTTATGATCTACTAGCTTCATGGTCCTCTTCATCACACCCGTTTGAAATGAAGCTGCCATATGTACAAAAAATAAATACTAGATGGACTCTGAAGGTATGCAGGGAATTAGATGCAGATACTCAGGATCAGGAACTGCTTGGCATTGTTATTTGTATCAGCTTTTCAGCATTTGCCTCTGCCCAAGACAGGAGTCCAGGTATCACTTTGTGCTAAGACATTGGTATGGGAATATATAAATGTGATCCCCACATGGTCGGTACTGGAATTTGCAGAAGAAGTCATTTTTAGGGCAGTCATTAAAATTAAGATGGACAGGATTAGGGTAGGCAGAGAAGGGTATTTTGGAGTGACAGAACTAAACACATGGGAAAGTACAATACTTGAGAGAGAGTGAGAAGGCTGAAATGCTGGTTTGTGAAGTGTGGCCGTGGCCTGTGAGGGAAGGTGGAGAAAAACAGCTTGTGGAGCAACTTACCTCCTCATGTTCAGAGTAGAATTCCCATCAGTCAATTGATTATATGGCTATTTAATTCTGGATAATGTAGGCAAGTGACTTAAGGTATTCATGCTGTCATATTCCTCTGTACAAGAGCTGCCAACCTTCCTCAGCTATGTTGAAGGTATAATTAATTAAAATTCCTGCAAACAATTTAAACACATGCTCAGCCTATACACTTGGGCACATGTTTTCCCCTTCAATTCCTCCCCCAGTTTTCTCAAAAAAAAAAAAAAAGGAATTTAGAGCATACAAGTGATTATATTTTAGAATGTTAAAACTAGTAAAACCAAATGTATCACATTGGAATCATCTATAGTAAAATGTAGTATAAAGTTTTAGTGCAAGGAAATAGTCAAGATGCTCTGTGATTATCATAAGCTATCGATATTGATATGAAATGATTTCTGCTCTATATGATGAAGGTAAAATCACAGATTAAAAATGATTTTAAATTATTATGAAAATTATAGTTATTTTTTACAGTAAAACTTTTCTCTGAAATTTCCTAACCAGTGCCTGTCATAGAGTAGCATTTGATATCTGTTGAATAAATAAATGAAACAAAAAATAACAGTTTTTTTTTTTTTTTTAAGTGGGGAAAGTCCGGTCTTTCTGCCTCGTCTAATAGTGTGTTCCCAACTATCTGGAAGAGTTATTATCTCAAAGGGACTCCTATCAATCTTTAAGGGGTAGGAAAGTAAAGGGGGCAGAAATTTGGAAACCAGTAGACATGGGGTGAATGAGAATAGTAAACTTTTCCTATTCTAAGTGTAAATATGGCAGCAAAGTCAGGCTGAGGAACTTAACACGAACTTGTGTTTTCCTACAGAAGAAGGAATTTCATGATGCATATATGATTCTGCTATAGCTCTGTATTAATATAATTCTATATTTTATTTTTCTCAACTTCCACCTAGACAAAGAGAAGGTGCTTCCCAGGAAAAAGAGAATTATTTAAGAAACGATGAGCCAATTCCTGTAATAAACTCCCTCACTCTTGCTCCCTCATTCTTTCCCACTCTTAACAAAGAAATATTTTTTTCCTGACTTTGGGTTGGAAGGTGAGATGCAGAGAATAGCTAACTTGTAAAGACTTTCTAAATTGTGTGTATGCTTTTTTCCCTTTTTTTTTTTTTTTAATGCTTCTCAGCCTGGGATGCCTTCATTCCCCAGGAGATATTTGGCAATGTCTGCAGATACGTTGATCACTGTAACTGGGGAATTGATGTTGGTAAGTCGTGGGTAGAGGCCAGGGATGCTGCTAAATCCCCCACAATGCACAGGACAACCCAGGGTACAAGAAGTCATCTGACACTAAGTGGCAATGGCATTGAAGTTGAAAAACTCTGAGTTAGAGTGAACAAACTCCCTAACAATCAAGACATTTTAGAATGAGTGGAAGCACTAAAAAGTGCCCTGTCTGCCTCACATTCTTGGCTGGACGATCGTGTTTCCTCATTATTAAAGGCTTTTCAAAAGGAATATGCTGCAAGTGCTCAGTGAGCAAATTGAGGTATAAAGCAGTTACAAGAGGTAGGAATTGACTTTGGCATACTTCACAGGACTGTGACTGATTTTGTTTGTCACATTATCATTAGATTTGAAAGGCTAATATGGCATTTGCATTAGGATGATGTGTCACTTGCAGAAATGGTGTCTGCATTTTAGTAACTTACAGTCCAGAGGTCATCCGGATGTCCCTCCTAGACGTGGCAGTCCATTCGTAATGGACTGTAGGATTGAAGAGGTCCAAAAGAAGCTAAAGATATTACCTTGGCAGAATTGCATTGTGTGACAATTGTGCAATGCTGTTCAAATTGAAAATTGCCTGAACAGTTTCTTCTTTACTTTAAAAATTGTGACAGACTTCCTCCCAACTCCGTGCCATATTTTGATTTTTAGTCTGATGTGGTTTACCCTTATTCCACTACATGCATTTGCTTCATAATGAGATTCTGCCACATCAAAATATAAACCCTGTATAAATGATTCATAATAAATAAAACACTTTACATAATAACAGTAGAAAAGCTCCTTCCCCAGTGGAGTTAGTATAGGTTGGTTGATGGAGATGCTTAAGGATAAATTGCTACAAGGAAACATAGGCACATTGGCATAGGGGTTAGTGGAAGAAAATGATACATTACCACAACACATGCCTTTCTGAAAGCAGATCACCTAAGACAATGAGGAAGTGATGAGAAGTGGGGAAGCTAAGTCCTTGACTTACTAAAAACATCTGCCTACAAAAGACAAAAATAGGGACATTTCAACTCATTATGACTACGTGTTTTTGCCAGTTTTATAAAAGTGGGGTTTTAAGTAGGTTGGTTATGAATTTTAATATCTAAAAAAGTAGAATTGTCTTTTTTATAGTCTCTTTTTCATATAGATATTGATACATATAAATATCAATATCTATCAAAATCTAATGTATATCTATGTGTGTGTGTGTGTATCTCTCTCTCTCTCTTTCAAACGTGCTTCTGTCTGATATATCTCATGCAGTTTCATAGCAGAAATATGACGGTGACATTCTCTCAGAGTTCTTTTCTTCTTCCTTGTTCTTTGTAAGAAAACAGACTCTTCTTAAAGCTAAGATCTGAAAATATGTCAAAGTAGAATTAAGTATCCTTTTTCGGCATGGTGAATTGAAAAGAGTTAGTGCTAAACGACACAGGTTTTCCTGCAGGGGTGCAGGTGGCAGGAAGCCTGGAAGTAACCAGCCTGAAGCATTGTTCTTTTCATTAATCTGGAGGCAAGTAGACATTGTTGTTCTTGAGAACTATGGCATCCCTTTTGAAATGGTACTTTCACATTTAATCCCCTCACTGTAACCTTGAGGAGAAGTGAGTGTGCTTGTAAATGAGCCTTCCTGCTGTTTCAGGTCTCCTCATCCTCTCTCTGGGGAACATTTAGCCATAAGCATGAAAAGCTGGTAATATTGAGAATCAGCCTCTAATCCATATTGTGTATTTTTGCTATTTTTGTTAATTTTAGCAGATCCAGTGTTTACCCAAAGAAACGTGTAGGATGAATTCTGGACACTTTTATAATAAGAACTTTTAAATTAAAGGTGATAGTATATTTAGCAACAAATATATGTCTAGTTCTGTACTAAGCGGTGTAGATTATACCAAGGTTTCTCAATTTCACCACTATTGACATTTGGGGTTGAATAATTCTTTGTGGAGGAGAGAGGGTGTTCTGCTGTAAGGTGTCTTGTTGTAGGGTCTTCAGAAGCATCACTGGTCTCCACTCACCGGCTGCCAGTAGCTCCTCTTCCCATAACGACAATCAAAAATCCCAGTTACCCAGGTGATATTGATGATGTTCATCCATGACACATTTTAAAAACGTGCTGTATTAAAAGATATGTAGATTAAAAGTATAGGTTACATAGAAAAAATATTTTAATACCTGTATAGAGTTAGACCTGAGATGAAAGAGATGGGGGGATATATATTTCATAAAATATATTGATGTTTACACTGAATGCTCCTGGTGCATAATGCAGCTTTTTGCTGAAAAAGTTAGCATGAACATTGCATTCAGGCCACATTCAATTTAGATTCTGAGAAAACTAGCAAGAACTCAAAGCATTATGAGAACTCAATAAAGTGGACCCATAAAATTAATTATCTAACATTTCAAAGGCATGTTCTCTCCACTGTGATTGAAACTGTAGTTTGCTTTCTACATTGCTTCTGTGGGAGTATTTTCATTACCTACACCCTGAAATTATTTGTATGTCTTTTATAGGGTAGGTAGACATATACCTAGTTCTGTCTTGAACTATGTCTAACTCTTCTAACAGGAAAGAACCTACATCCGAAATTTTGTGCAAAGCTGACTATTGCTGGGAAATGGATAAAATTGTGCTTCAAGATTTGCTGGTCTCTTCATGAAGTGGTCTTTTTGCCTTAGAATTCTCCTTTCATTCATAGTTATAATTTCATGTACTCTGGATACCTGTCTTGTGGCCCTAAATCCACTAGAAATGTAGTTTGCCCAATATTGGTCGGCTCTGAAGAATTGAATAAATGATAAAATTTACTTGACATGAAGTATTGATAAAGGATGCCCCTCTTTTATAGGATATTTCCAACTTAAGACTGCTAGCAGTGACCTGGACAGTCCTCTTCTCTTCATTCTATTAATATATCTGTCCCCCCAGTCATCAAATGACCCCCAGTTTATGGGATTACAGCCTTATTTCTTAAAACACCTATCTTAGCCATCTCCTGTGAAATTACCCATGGTTCTCCTCACTGACCACAAACCCCAAATGCAATTGTAACAACACTATGTCTAACCTCTTGTCTTTATCAAATTTAACCATTTCTCAGGCATTCCCCTGGGCTTTTCCTTTGTACAAATATAGTGACTGGATTTTTCTGGACTCTTTTGGTTTCCCCAGTTCTTTTGTCCTCATGGATACCTTTAAACCAGCCATATTCTATTTATTGACCTTCCTTTCCTGGAAAGGGGTTCTACAAAACTTTTTAAAAAATAACTCATCACAACAGCAATGTCCTATTCATTTATATGGTATTCCATTTTAACCCTTGATCATGCTCTGCTTTACCTTGTTATTTACTGTTTTAGGTGTGAGTCTTCTCTTTTCAAAAATGTCGTGAACTGGTCTTGATCAAGGGCTGTATCTTATACATATCCTTCATGGGATCCTACACTCTGCACATTTAAATGTTTGATAAGTATCTAGCGAACTCAGTAAATGCAACTCTAAGCTATCTTGCATAAAACTCCAGTTCTTTAAGTGAGTCAGGTACCAAAAATCACCAAGTGGATCAGAAATTACTCCTGAGTACCATCAAATCACAGAACTGAGTCTATTAGTATAATTGGCCCTGGACGCATATATATTATTTTATTTTTTCTATGGCATTAATGCTTCGTGTTTCACATAGGATAGAGCTTTCCATCATTTTTAATTTCTTAGTAGTTAACTTTGTGGTCCAGCTTGAGCCCTTCCTTACTTTTTAATATCAGTTGTTTGTGTGCATTTTTATGTGTTTGTGAAGATCATGAAAGATGAGAAGGAGGTGAAAGGGGAGGGCAGTTCAACATCCAGGGGAGGTTCCAGAAATGTCTGGATTATAAAGGAGAGCCTACAAGACTTTGTCTAATGCAGACTCAGGTTCAGAATTAATGAGATATTTTTCCACCTAGGATTTACTGGCTTTCAGAATCTTGGGGAACTTTATTTCTCAGGCAATTAATCATCAGACCAAGGATGATTATCAGATTTATTACAAATATTAGCCTACACAAACGTTAGGAATTGGAGTGGAACGTCATCTAGTGCTGGATTTCTGCTGATTGGAATGAGAGTGATAATGAAGGGAGTGTTTAGTATTTATTGTATGCTTATCGTCAACCCTTACTGAGCAGAGAGTAAAAGGAAATGCTATCCTAGTGCTTCTCCTGTAAATGATTGCTCTGGGGTATTACTTTGGATCCTCAACATCCATTGGTGGTAAGTTTCTAAAAAAGGAATCAATTTAAGAAGTAGTATGGTATAGTTTAAAGACCCCTGGAGTAAGAGTATTTCTTCTACTCAGTGGTGAAGTCACCTCATTGCTCCAAATCTGTCTCCTTTCCTGCATTCTGGCACAGTCCTAATATAGATCCTGTCAATATCACTCTCCTTCTAGAATAATCAATGACAGTGTCTGGGGCTGTGCAAGGAAAAATATATTTACTGTTAGCACGCATTCAAAAATGGCCTTTTTATTTTAAATCAGGAAGTAATCTCAGCAGATGAGAAGCTTTGTCAATTTCTAGATACCGTCACCTGCAGTACTCACCACAGTAAAACAGGCAAGTGATTAAGCAAGGAATCCTCAGGGTCCATGGGCTGGGTACTACATGCAGTTCAGCCTCTGGGTCTTAATGGCTAAAATCCTCTCCCAAGCACAGACTGCCAGGCAGAAGCTCTTTTGACACAGTTCTGTTTGGATGTGACAGCCAATTTGAAAGTGACTATCTGAGCATCCCCACCCCAAATTTAATCACCACTGCATCTGTTGTGATGCAGCTTGTGATGAACGAGCTGACACTACTGTGTTGTTATTGCGGTTGTTGCCTCCCCTCCTTTACCCTCAGGCAGTGGCTTTGCATGCAGTCCAACTGGTCATCACACTCAAGCTGTTCGATCCCTGCCAGGCTTCAACTAGCAGCAAATGCTGGTCGCTGGCTGAAACAGAAGCTGAGGGAGCAGTTGCTGTTACCGATCCACCAGTCTCCCTGCAGGAGCAGAAAAAGAATGGGAGCAACGACAATTCGGTGACTGTGTCCGTGATAATAACTCACAGAATACGTTCAGTTGTCAGTATAACCCTAAACTCATCCTGAATGTTTTTGCCAATTGCCAGTTTAGTACCCTGACCTGTGAAAGAATTTGACTCTTTCTCTCTCTCTTTCTTTTTTTTTCCCTTCTCTCATAGGCAGTTCATTATTTTCTTAATAAATATATGTATATTGAGCAGATATTTAGGGATTGTATTAACCCTTGTTTCACACTTACTGGTACTATTTTTTTTTTTATTTTACATTAAGGAACACTTGATCCCTTAAACGATCTAGTGCATAATTTAGCTATAGACATCATACAACTGATCTAGCAAGGCTTTCTTATTTATTTGAAATCAGTACCCAATACCAGGACAAATCTCATTAAAACCCGAGTCCTCATAAGATTATCCAGAGTTATCATAAGGATCCTTATTTTTAGCCCTCCTCTATAAACAATTTGAAGCAATGAATCCCCGCATAACACTGCATCAAAATACCAGAAAAATAATAAAATAAAATAAGAAAGAAAGAATGGAAGGAAGGAGGGGAGGGAGAGAGGAAGGGAAGAAGGAAAGAAGGAAGGAAGGAAGGAAGGATGGAAGGTAGGAAAGAAGGAAGGAAGGAGGAAAGGAAAGAAGGAAAGAAGGAAGGACGGACAATAAGCCTTCAGGGCATGAGGTGTAAGTCATTCTCAAGGTAAGTTTGGTACTTATAGAAGTATCTCTGGGAAGTGGTAATTCGGTTGTATGTCTATTGTCTTGGTGTCTAAAAGAAGATGAACCACGTGTCAGACATTGGTAGTTCCTCTCTGTGTAAAATTTATATAATCTTCACAGTAAAACGCCTTCATGGTATTGATTATCAATTTAGAGAATTGGAAAGTGAAGCTGGAGAAGGAAAACCACTTGCCTGAGTTGACACAGATTCACAGATAGCAAATTCATAGCTAGTATGGAGTATAGGTCATCTTTTCTTTCTCTCTCACTGTCTTTCAGGTATTTTACATGCACATTGCAGTGGGGTTGCAAATCTGTTCCTGTAAACTAAATTTTCTGTACTCCTTGAGCCAAAAATTGTTGTAGTTCAATTTTTGATACATGGAAAATTGAAAATGCTTATGTGTTCCTCCTTCACTGACAGGATTACAGAGCCAACCAGGAAAGGCCAGGTGTTCAGGGCATGGTAGTCTTTGTTCCTGTGGAGCCACAAACTGCACCTCAAACCTTGGACATCAATGTCCATGTGCGGCAAGGAAAGTTAGGCAAGGAGGCAAGACCAAGCATAAGTCAATTTTTGCTATTTACAAAAATACGTTGAAAATATGTTTAGTTTTATCAAGGGCCTAGAGGAACAAAAACCTTTATAATTTAGAGAACTTCTTACCTCTAACAATAGATTGTGTGCTCTATTTTTCTTCAGAAATGGGTAGACTCAAAATAATTTTAGATATTTTCCATGTTACCAAATTCTTTCCACCAATATGTTATGTAGTTTATAAGAATTTGCTCGTTGCATTTGATATTCTGTCTACACACCAGGAAGTGAAAGGCAGTCACATTGCTGCTGGTTTAAATAAAATGTCATGAAATAAAATTAGACCCTACAAGTTTCTTTTTGTTCTCTTATGTTTGTCGAATAAAGTGGTAATGCTCTTTATTTTATCCATGTAGGTGCAGTTTAAATGTTCTGTTTATCTGCTTGTTCTGACAGTCATTTGTTCCCCAGAATATTTTGTAAGTAAGAAAGTATCATCAAGTTTTCAAAATTTCTAATGCCAGAGATATGCTGGCAAAATGGAGTGAAGAACTAAGCTAGACTTTTTGTTTGTTTGTTTTGTTTTATTTAGTTTTTAGTCATAAGGCCCCCCCTAAAACTACTGGAAAATAATACCACTTAATAGCTATGGACAAGAAATTTGAAGTCAGGTAGAATTGGGTTTTAACTCTTGCTCTTCCATTTACTAAGATGTTTCAAGCAAGTTGTTTTACCTCTCTATCCAACCCTTTGGCATTTGTTGAATAGGGATGTTTCTCCTTTTTTATATGCTGGTTATAAAAATTAAATGAGATAATATAGAGAAAGTGCTAAGCAAAGTAAATTAAGTAATCAGTAACTATTCTTATGATAATGATACAATTTTCTTTAATTAGATGACTTTTGGGAATGGGGTAAGACATATTTTTTGTTTGAGTGTTGTACAATTACTAACTAAAAATCATTTTTTTTTAGTCAAGCAATTTTTATGGCTCAGTAATCTTGATGGTGATTATACTGGTGGGATAAATCCCTCTGTCGCTTTATTATGCTTTTGACTTTTCTGTTACATACCTCAAAAGCTATTATCTACTATCTATGTATTGCTAATTTCATGGTGATATTTATATGTTTTCTTCTAATATTTCTGCTTACTCATGATAAACGTGAGAATATCAGAATACAAAACTAATGACAACAGGAAATACAGAACCAAACAGAACCTATAAGAGACAGGAGGTTAGAATCTCTGACATCTGTTTCTTGATCTGTCATTGAGCTGCTACTGAGTGTAGACAAAATATTTCACTGGACTAAATAAGAACCTGTCTCCCAGAAAAGGTATCCGCATTATCAGATCCATTTTTAAGCTTACAAAGGCAGTCTTGCAACTTTACTAGTTTATATTTTTTCAAGATAACTGCATTTACTGGAGTTTCAATTGTATTCTACTACAGTCTCCTTTCCCAACAATAATATGGAAACAGTTAAATTATACAGTAGATGCTTAAGTGTTGAGTGAAAATTTGCTATTCAGAATACCAGAAAATAGGGGCACCTAACAGAACTCAATTTATTTTTCCTAAGAGATTTGTCAGAAATTTACTGCACATCTCTAAGAATTAGTCGTAAGGCATTAAAAATAAAATATTTCTTCAAACGAGGCACTTGAAGGATTTTACTAGAATTTTACTTTATATTAGACTTCTTTCTTACAAAAATGAGTCCACACATACAATTATTCAAAATAGTTGATAATGGTGAGTGAAGTGTCCTTGCAAATGATAATGGTACAGATATGAGTTATATTGTTGCAGAAAGATTGAGAAGATCCAAATACTTTATAAGACAGTTATACCCAAAGAATATTGAATAAATTATAGCCTCGGTGTTCTAAGTCTAAAATGGCTGACCAAAAATGTCTCAGCAGACTGAAAGTGCATTGTCTCATTTTTAAATTGGTGGGCCATTTAAAAAATATATTTTGACTGCTGGCTGCCAACTCAACTTGATCTCTTTCTCCTATCTGTATTTAAGAAAACTCTTAACCAACAATATGTCTTTTAGGGTTCAGCTTAAACAAGGCGAGCATGAAGAGATCATAAAGTATGATCATATGGAAGTCATAGCAGTTAATACTGTGTAATGATATAATAATATAAAACATATATAATAAAATATACCTTAATAGTAAATAATTTTGAGCACTTACTAAAACCCAGTGACCATGTTATGAACAGATCGTGTGTTATTTAATTTTGTGGTGTAGATGTGAACATAATCACATGTGACACTGGATATTGCAGGAAGCCTTCAGCTTTTTTTTTTTTTTAAGATTTATTGAGATGTAATTAACGTACCATATGATTCATCCATTTAAGGTGGTAGCTATTTTAGATAAAGTGTTCAGAAAAGATTTTTATATAGAAGAGTTCAGCATATGAGGATATCTTTGAAATACCATAGTAAGAATATCTTTTAGAAGGGCATTCTCAGGAGAGTGAACAGCAAGCTTATAGCTTGGCTGGAGTGGAGCTCTAGAGAGGAATTTATTTTTTTAAATCTTATGACTATGAGCTGTCTTTGGATAATTTTGAATGGGGTTGACTTACATTTACAAAGGGGCACTGGACTGTTATCTAGCGGAAATGTTGAAAAGACCGATTAGATTTTATTTTTGCAGTGACTGGGCCAGAGGCAATGGTGGCTTGCACTAGGTTAGGAACACAGGAAGTGGCCACATTTGTGCCATACATTAATCTTCAGTTGCAACTAATTTTGTACCCACTAATAATTCTTGACCCAGCAAATGTAATTTCTATCAGCTGTGTGTGCTTGTTCAGTGTCATGGAACCTGACTTCTTACTTACTTGGTCTCCTTGTCCTTTTCTTAAACTTGTTGTTTACTTGGAGCAGTGGTTCCGAAACATTGCCATACATGAGAATCCACTGTAGGGCTTGTTCAAACACAGGTTGCAGGGTCCCTCCCCCAGAGTTACTGATTCAGTAGGTCTTAAGGAGAACCGAAGAATGTGCTGTATTTCTAACAATTTCCTAGCTTATAATGATGCTTACTGCCCTGGACACCACGTTTTGAGAACCACTGTTGATATCAGGAACTGACAATTTTTGTCTATAAAGGGCCAGTAGTAAATAATTTTGAGTTTCTGGGTCATAGAGTGTCTGTCACAGCTTCTCAATTCATAGACAACATGTGGACCCATTAATATGGAATAAATAGATAATTTATAAGTGAATGAGCATGGCTGAGTGCCTGTAAAATGTATTTACATAACAGAGACCATTCTGATCCTTGCTCTAGACAATTTATTCCTAGTTACCTCCCTCTGTCTAATATTCTAATACATACCTATTAGAAAATATACATATATACTCACATATACCCACGTGAATAGCAACCTTTCCTTAATATCTCATTTTTCTCTAGTTTATTTTTTTAATATCTTACAGATGATACAACAAATTAATGTCTCTAATAACATATTATGTAAGTGTGATTATTTTATGTCTTCAGTATTCCACTTGAAAAGTAGGAAGATTAAATGGAAATCATTTTATGAACTGTCAATTCTGAGAAGCCAAAATGCATTACCAAGGTTATCTGTTCCGTAATAACAATTTTCCATTATAATTAGTTCTCTTGTATTAAGAATAAGTCCATTACAATGTGCCAAAAAATTATATAGTCTAGGGAGGAGAGAACAATATTAAATAAAGCTAGTATACTATCATTTTGGCAGATTATAAATGTAGATATAATGAGATAACTAATGGGAAATATTTGTGGGAGTTTGCTGAAATGAGTGTGACCTCGGTTTTTCAGATATTTTTTCAAGAATGCAAAAAAAAAATCCCCACCTACAGTTCTCAATAAGACTGATGACAGTTTGGCAGTTTTGCTAGTTATTTATGAATCTACAAAATACATGTCTTATAGCTGCCATGTTTCAAAGTAATAATGCAACTAAAATAGTAAGATGGGCCACAACACAGGAACGCTAATTAAACAAACACTGCAGTATTGCACATAATTTGTATTTGCTTGACATTTTATCCTGTTTTGTAGAATAAGGTTATCATTACCCAATTGTTTTTATATTTTAAGGTGTGAATACTGAGGCTTTCTCATTTATTTTGCAGATAGCTCTTCTGTACCTACAGGTGCAAGTCAAAGAAAACTAAATTATTAGGCAAGATGGCATCGTATGTGTGAGAGTCAGTTCACAAATTCAAGTCCATGGACTCTCAATTTATCCTTTAACTGTGTGCTGCTGGTTTCCTGGATATTAAAGGATAGACTGATGGTAAGAACACAGAGTGACTTCCCCGATGTATAGTAATGTCACCTATGGGTCATGTAAACCTGAATATGGGTGTGGGCCATGATGTCAGAACGTGGTTTTCAGGAAAAAATATGTTTAAAACATTTCTATTTAAGTACAAGACGTATACAAAAAGGTGAATTAATATAATGCCCAACTCCACGGATTATCACAGTGACTGCACCAATAAAACTGTCACGCCCCTTGGTAAATGTCTTTCAAATGTTACACCCAAGTTTCTTGCTTGAGCAAGGAGATTGATAGTGATGTTGGCATATTCTAAGCTGGGAAACTTGCAGGAAGAGGAGGTTCCCTTAAGAAAGGGGATACTTACTTCTATTTCTATTATTTTTATTATTTATACAATTTAAAAAATATTCTCTTACTGAGCTAAAAATTCATCTTTTTATTTATCAGTAATGGAGGTACTGTTTAAGTATGCAGTCAATGAAGAGACACTTATGGAAAACACTGCCAATTAGTGCAAAGTAATGATGGTGGTCACTAAAAATAAGTAAGCATGTTCTTGCCTTAATGAGATTGCAATCTAGTGGATAACACAAGGCCAACTAAAGATATGGGAAAATACTAACATCCTCAGGTCTCAACCTTGCTACTGAATGCCTTGGGAGTACTCACTGAGTTTTTCTGTGTTCCTAAGATTCCTATTCTTTTTCTCAACAATATCTCATATCCTCTTAAGTTGAAAACGCTGTAAATCCAGAATTCTATCTGTGTAAAGTAGAAAACTGTACTTGCTAACTGAGTAGTAGAGGGACTATCTGAGACTATATATTCCAGGAAGGAGTTCAAAGAAAGGATTGTCTGAGATTCAGGTAGGTAATTCAATGATTCTTTCATTCACTTAATTCCCATTTATTCAGCAGCTAGTGTGTCCTAAGGTCTTTTTGAATCTACTTGGGAAATCTTAAAAGAAAATGTGAGTTAATATTAGAAACCTGAGGAATTATATGGAGCTGAAGCACTTTAGTGGCAAAGTGATTGTTTTGAAGGACTTAATTAAAATCTTGGCTTTTGACATTATTCAAAAGTTTGTTAAGACTGAAGATATATCAGTATTATGTTAAGTGTTAAGTATATATACATAGATAATTAAAGTGAAATATTTCCATCTTATAAAAATGGAAGGGAAAAAATCCCTTTCATATTGACTGGCTCTAACAGAACACAAGCATTTTCTGAGAGTCGGAAACCCTTTTCAAATCATTATTATGAGTAGATAATAAGGAATATATTACAAATTACTCTAATTGCTATATAAATGCTAAGTCAAATTTATACATGAATTGTTTTGTATTATAATATTTATACACATATATACTCTATAGATTATAAAATATAAACTGTGTTATACATAGTATTTTCCTTGACCTTTTAATCAAATTGTTTTATTTATTTATTTATTTTTTAACATCTTTATTTGAGTATAATTGCTTTACAATTGTGTGTTAGTTTCTGCTTTATAATAAAGTGAACCAGTTATGCATATACATATGTCCCCATATCTCTTCCCTCTTGCGTCTCCCTCCCTCCGACCCTCCCTATCCCACCCCTCTAGGTGGTCACAAACACTGAGCTGATCTCCCTGTGCTATGTGCCTGCATCCCACTGGCTATCTATTTTACGTTTGGTAGTGTATATATGTCAATGCCACTCTCTCACTTTGTCCCAGCTTACCCTTCCCCCTCCCTGTATCCTCACGTCCATTCTCTAGTAGGTCTGTGTCTTTATCCCCGTCTTGCCCCTAGGTTCTTCATGACATTTTTTCTTTTTTTTTTCTTGGATTCCATATATATGTGTTAGCATACAGTATTTGTTTTTCTCTTTCTGACTTACTTCACTCTGTATGACAGACTCTAGGTCCATCCACCTCACTACAAATAACTCAATTTCTTTTCTTTTTATGGCTAAGTAATATTCCATTGTATATATGTGCCAAATCTTCTTTATCTATTCAACTGTTGATGGACATTTAGGTTGCTTCCATGTCGTGGCTATTGTAAATAGAGCTGCAATGAACATTTTAGTACACGACTCTTTTTTAATTATGGTTTTCTCAGGGTATATGCCCAGTAGTGGGATTGCTGGGTCGTATGGTTGTTCTATTTTTAGTTTTTTAAGGAACCTCCATACTGTTTCCATAGTGGCTGTATCAATTTACATTCACACCAACAGTACAAGAGGGTTCCCTTTTCTCCACACCTTCTTCAGCATTTACTGTTTGTAGATTTTTTGATGATGGTCATTCTGACCAGTGTGAGATGATATCTCATTGTAGTTTTGATTTGCATTTTTCTAATGATTAATGATGTTGAGCATTCTTTCATGGGTTTGTTGGCAATCTGTATATCTTCTTTAGAGAAATGTCTATTTAGGTCTTCTGCCGATTTTTGGATTGGGTTGTTTGTTTTTTTGATATTGAGCTGCATGAGCTGCTTGTAAATTTGGAGATGAATCCTTTGTCAGTTGCTTCATTTGCAAATAATTTTTTCCCATTCTGAGGGTTGTCTTTTCATCTTATTTATGGTTTCCTTTGCTGTTCAAAAGCTTTTAAGCTTCATGAGGTCCCATTTGTTTATTTTTGTTTTTATTTCCATTTCTCTAGGAGGTGGGTCAAAAAGGATTTTGCTGTGATTTATGTCATAGGATATTCTGCCTATGTTTTCCTCTAAGAGCTTGATAGTGTCTGGCCTTACATTTAGGTCTTTAATCCATTTTGAGTTTACTTTTGTGTATGGTGTTAGGGAGTGTTCTAATTTCATTCTTTTACATATAGCTGTCCAGTTTTCCCAGCACCACTTATAGAAGACACTGTCTTTTCTCCATTGTATATTCTTGCCTCGTTTATCAAAGATAAGGTGACCATATGTGCATGGGTTTATCTCTGTGCTTTCTATCCTGTTCCATTGATCTATATTTCTGTTTTTGGGCCAGTAACTTACTGTCTTGATTACTGTAGCTTTGTAATATAGTCTGAAGTCAGGAAGCCTGATTCCTCCAGCTCCGTTTTTCTTTCTCAAGATTGCTTTTGCTATTTGGGGTCTTTTGTGTTTCCATACAAACTGTGAAATTTTTTGTTCTACTTCTGTGAAAAAGGCCATTTGTAGTTTGATAGGGATTGCATTGAATCTGTAGATTGGTTTGGGTAGTATAGTCATTTTCACAATGTTGATTCTTCCAATCCAAGAACATGGTATATCTCTCCATCTATATGTATCATCTTTAATTTCTTTCATCAGTGTCTTATAATTTTCTGCATACAGGTCTTTTGTCTCCTTAGGTAGGTTTATTCCCAGATATTTTATTCTTTTTGTTGCAATGGAAAATGGGAGTGTTTTCTTAATTTCACTTTCAGATTTTTGTCATTAGTGTATAGGAATACAAGAGATTTCTGTGCATTAATTTTGTATCCTGCTACTTTACTAAATTCATTTATTAGCTCTAGTAGTTTTCTGGTAGCATCTTTAGGATTCTCTATGTATAGTATCATGTCATCTGCAAACAGTTACAGCTTTACTTCTTCTTTTCCAGGTTGAATTCCTTTTAGTTCTTTTTCTTCTCTGATAGCTGTGGCTAAAACTTCCAAAAGTATGTTGAATAATAGTGGTGAGAGTGGGTAACCTTGTCTTGTTCCTGTTCTTAGTGGAAATGGTTTCAGTTTTTCACCATTGAGGATGATGTTGGCTGTGGGTTTATCATATATAGCCTTTATTATGTTGAGGAAAGTTCCCTCTATGCCTACTTTCTGGAGGCTTTTTATTATAAATGTGTATTGAATTTTGTTGAAAGGTTTCCCTGCATCTATAGAGATGATCATATGTTTTTTCTCCTTCGATTTGTTAATATGGTGTATCTCATTGATTGATTTGCATATATTGAAGAATCCTTGCATTCCTGGGATAAACCCCATTTGATCATGGTGTATGAGCCGTTTAATGTGCTGTTGGATTCTGTTTGCTAGTATTTTGTTGAGTAGTTTTGCATCTATGTTCATCAGTGATATTGGCCTGTACTTTTCTTTCTTTGTGACATCTTTGTCTGGTTTTGGTATCAGGGTGATGGTGGCCTCATAGAATGAGTTTGGGAGTGTTCCTCCCTCTGCTATACTTTGGAAGAGTTTGAGAAGGATAGGTGTTAGCTCTTCTCTAAATGTTTGATAGAATTCACCTGTGAAGCCATCTGGTCCTGGGATTTTGTTTGTTGGAAGATTTTTAACCACAGTTTCAATTTCAGTGCTTGTGATAGGTCTGTTAATATTTTCTATTTCTTTCTGGTTCAGTCTTGGTTGTGCATTTCTAAGAATTTGTCCATTTCTTCCAGGTTGTCCATTTTACTGGCATATAGCTGCTTGTAGTAATCTCTCATGATCCTTTGTATTTCTACAATGTCAGTTGTTACTTCTCCTTTTTCATTTCTAATTCTATTGATTTGAGTCTTCTCCCTTTTTTTCTTGATGACTCTGGCTAATGGGTTATCAATTTTGTTTATGTTCTCAAAGAACCAGCTTTTAGTTTTATTGACCTTTGCTATCGTTTCCTTCATTTCCTTTTATTTCTGATCTGATCTTTATGATTTCTTTCCTTCTGCTGTCTTTGGGTTTTGTTGTTGTTGTTGTTGTTATTTCTCTAATTGCTTTAGGTGTAAGGTTCGGTGGTTTGTTTGAGATGTTTCCTGTTTCTTGAGGTAGGCTTGTATTGCTATACACTCCCCTCTTAGAACTGCTTTTGCTGCATCCCATAGGTTTTGGGTCATTGTGTTTTCATTGTCATTTGTTTCTAGGTGTTTTTTGATCTCCTCTTTGATTTCTTCAGTGATCTCTTGGTTATTCAGTAGTGTATTGTTTAGCCTCCATGTGTTTGTATTTTTTACAGATTTTTTCCTGTAATTGATATCTAGTCTCAGAGTGTTGTGGTTGGAAAAGATACTTGATACAATTTCAATTTTCTTAAATTTACCAAGGCTTGATTTCTGACCCAAGATATGATCTATCCTGGAGAATGTTCCATGAGCACTTGAGAAGAATGTGTATTCTGTTGTTTTTGGATGGAATGTCATATAAATATCATTAAGTCCATCTTTTTTAATGTGTCATTTAAAGCTTGTGTTTCCTGATTTATTTTCACTTTGGATGATCTGTCCATTGGTGGAAGTGGGGTATTAAAGTCCCCTACTATTATTGTGTTACTGTCGATTTCCCCTTTTATGGTTGTTAGCATTTGCCTTATGTATTGAGGTGCTCCTATGTTGGATGCATAAATATTTACAATTGTTATATCTTCTTTATGGATTGATCCCTTGATTATTATGTAGTGTTCTTGTTTGTCTCTTGTAATAGTCTTTGTTTTAAAGTCTATTTTGTCTGATATGAGAATTGCTACTTCAGCTTTCTTTTGATTTCCATTTGCATGGAATATCTTTTTCCATCCCCTCACTTTCAGTCTGTATGTGTCCCTAGGTCTGAAGTGGATCTCTTGTAGACAGCATATATATGGGTCTTGTTTTTGTTTCCATTCAGCCAGCCTATGTCTTTTGGTTGGAGCATTTAATCCATTTACATTTTAGGTAATTATCGATATGTATGTTCCTGTTACCATTTTCTTAATTGTTTGGGTTTGTTATTGTAAGTCTTTTCCTTCTCTTGTGTTTCCTGCCTAGAGAAGTTCCTTTACCATTTGTTGTAAAGCTGCTTTGGTGGTGCTGCATTCTCTTAGCTTTTGCTTGTCTGTAAAAGTTTTAATTTCTACGTCAAGCTAAATGAGATCCTTGCTTGGTAGAGTAATCTTGGTTGTAGCTTTTTCTTCTTCATCACTTTGAATATGTCCTGCCACTCCCTTCTGGCTGGCTTAGTTTCTACTGAAAGATCAGCTGTTAACCTTATGGGAATTCCCTTGTGTGTTATTTGTTGTTTTAACTTTGCTGATTTTAATATTTTTTCTTTGTATTTAATTTTTGATAGTTTGATTAATATGTGTCTTGCCATGTTTCTCCTTGGATTTATCCTGTATAGGACTCTCTATACTTCCTGGACTTGATTAACTATTTCCTTTTCCATATTAGGGAAGTTTTCAACTATAATGTCTTCAAATATTTTCTCAGTCCCTTTCTTTTTCTCTTCTTCTTCCGGGACCCCTATAATTCGAATGTTGGTGAGGTTAATGTTGTCCCAGAGGTCTCTGAGACTGTCCTCAATTCTTTTCATTCTTTTTTCTTTATTATGCTCTGCAGTAGTTATTTCCAATATTTTATCTTCCAGGTCACTTATCCGTTCTTCTGCCTCAGTTATTCTGCTATTGATTCCTTCTAGAGAATTTTTAAGTTCATTTATTGTGTTGTTCATCCTTGTTTGTTTGCTCTTTAGTTCTTCTAGGTCCTTGTTAAACATTTCTTGTATTTTCTCCACTCTATTTCCAAGATTTTGGATCATCTTTACTATCATTATTCTGAATTCTTTTTCAGGTAGACTGCCTATTTCCTTTTCATTTGTTAGGTCTGGTGGGTTTTTGCCTTGCTCCTTCATCTGCTGTGTGTTTCTCTGTCTTCTCATTTTGCTTAACTTATTGTGTTTGGGGTCTCCTTTTCGCAGGCTGCAGGTTCGTAGTTTCCATTGTTTTTGGTGTCTGTCCCAGTGGCTAAGTTTGGTTCAGTGGGTTGTGTAGGCTTCCTGGTGGAGGGGACTAGTGCCTGTGTTCTGGTGGATGAGGCTGGATCTTGTCTTTCTGGTGGGCAGGTCCATGTCTGGTGGTGTGTTTTGGGGTGTCTGTGGCCTTATTATGATTTTAGGCAGCCTCTTTGCTAATGGGTGGGGTTGTGTTCCTGTCTTCCGAGTTGTTTGGCATAGGGTGTCCAGCACTGCAGCTTGCTGGTCGTTGAGTGGAGCTGGGTCTTGGCTTTGAGATGGAGATCTCTGGGAGATTTTTGCCCTTTGATATTATGTGGAGCTGGGAGATCTCTTTGGACCAGTGTCCTGAACTTTGCTCTCCCACCTCAGAGGCACAGCCTGGCTGGAGCACCAAAACCCTGTCATCCACATGGCTCTTAATAAAAGGGAGAAAACAAAAGAAAGAAAGAAGAAGATAAAATAAAATAAAGTAAAATAATATAAAATAAAGTTATTAAAATAAAGAATAATTATTTAAAAAAATTTTAAGTAATAAAAAAAAAGAAAGAAAGAAAGAAGAGAGCAACCAAACCAAAATACAAATCCACCAATTATAATAAGTGCTAAAAAGTATACTAAAACACAAAACAAAAAAAAAAAACGGATAGACAGAACCCTAGGACAAATGGTAAAAGCAAAGCTATACAGACAAAATCTCACACAGAAACATACACATACACACTCACAAAAAGAGAGAAAGTGAAAAAAGTAATATATCTTGCTCCCAAAGTCCACCTCCTCAATTTGGGATGACTTGTTGTCTATTCCGGTATTCCACAGATGCAGGTACATCAAGTTGATTGTGGAGATTTAATCCGCTTCTGGGAGAGATTTCCCTTTCTCTTCTTTGTTCGCACAGCTCCCGGGGTTCAGCTTCGGATTTGGCCCCGCCTCTGCGTGTAGGTCGCCTGAGGGCCTCTGTTCCCGCTCACACAGGACTGGGTTAAAGGAGCAGCTGCTTCGGGGGCTCTGGCTCACTCAGGCGCGGGGCAGGGAGGGGTACAGAGGAGGTGGGGCGAGCCTGCGGCAGCAGAGGCCGGCGTGACGTTGCACCAGCCTGAGGCACACCATGCGTTCTCCCGGGGGAGTTGTCCCCGGATCACGGGACCCTGGCAGTGGCGGGCTGCACAGGCTCCCGGGAGGGGTGGTGTGGAGAGTGACCTGTGATTGCTCACAGGCTTCTTGGTGGCGACGGCAGCAGCCTTAGCGTCCCAGGCCCGTCTCTGGGGTCCGCGCTGATAGCCATGGCTCGCGCCCGTCTCTGGAGCTCGTTTAGGCGGCGCTCTGAATCCCCTCTCCTCGTGCACCAGGAAACAAAGAGGCAAGAAAAAGTCTCTTGCCTCTTTGGCAGCTGCAGACTTTTTCCCGGACTCCCTCCCGGCTAGCTGTGGTGCACTAGCCCCCTTCAGGCTGTGTTCACGCCGCCAACCCCAGTCCTCTCCCTGCGATCCGACCGAAGCCCGAGCCTCAGCTCCCAGCCCCCGCCCGCCCCGGCGGGTGAGCAGACAAGCCTCTCGGGCTGCTGAGTGCTGCTCAGCACCGGTCCTCTGTGCGGGAATCTCTCCGCTTTGCCCTCCGCACCCCTGTGGCTGCGCTCTCCTCCGTGGGTCCGAAGCTTCCCCCCTCCGCCACCCACAGTCTCCGCCCGCAAAGGGCCTTCCTAGTGTGTGGAAACCTTTCCTCCTTTACGGCTCCCTCCCACTGGTGCAGGTCCCATCCCTATTCTTTTGTCTCTGTTATTTCTTTTTTCTTTTGCCCTACCCAGGTACGTGGGGAGTTTCTTGCCTTTTGGGAGGTCTGAGGTCTTCTTCCAGCGTTCAGTAGGTGTTCTGTAGGAGTTGTTCCATGTGTAGATGTATTTCTGATGTATTTGTGGGGAGGAAGGTGATCTCCAGGGCTTACTCTTCCGCCATCTTGAAGCTCCACCCCTCAAGTTGTTTTAAAATACAGAATCATTCTTAAAATTTAAGTCATTTTAACTACTGCTCTATATAAGTAAAATATGAAAGAAAAAAATCATTTGAACAAGAGAGACAAGGATGGAACTACCCAGAAACTCCCTTATAATGAAGAAAGATGATTTACTTAAATCACAGAAGTTAGGAAGAGGTATATATGAAAAAATGTGGCCTTCAGTCCTGCCACGGGAAAAATAATTTTTCACAATATTCATTTTGTTGCTTTAATCAGTCTTGTTTAACTTTCTTAAAGGATTAGGTCCAAGTGCCTCTCACTTTGCTAAATAGTTTACTACCTTACTAGTTTGGACTCTGTAGTGACCTAATCTCACTGATGAATACTGGAGGCTAATGGGTTTATGCACCATGAATAAAGATAAATTAAGTAGCTTTCATTAGTTCAGCTGGCATTGGTAAGAAAATAAGCACAAACAAGGACATAGTTTTCCAATAATCCATAAAGCTAACTTTTAGAATTTTTTTTTCAAAGGAAGCAGAGGTGCTTTAGTATAAACTGAACAGAACATAGCTGTTTTAATGTGTGCTATTCAAAGACCTTTAAAACCACATCATCTGCTCTTTTTAGGTCAATAAAACAAGAAAACAGTCACTCATGTGGCATCCCTACAGTGTTTCTAAGGATCTGAATACAGTAAGTGGGTATCCCTGCTCTCTCTCTGTCTCTCTGTATATGTGTGTGTGTGTGGCTTCCTATTGATTCCTTTCCTATGCTAAGCAGCCTTCAAAAGGTGTACAAGATGAATATTATTAAATCAAGTGGAAAAAGTACATGATTTCATGTTAAGTGAAAAGATAGTCTGCAAAACATTATATAGAATGTGAAACCAACTTTGGAAAAGTATTATATGTATGCATATTTAGACACAAAGAGAAAGTCTACATTAAAAGTGAAATTTTGGAAAAAAATATATCCCATGTAATTACTAGTTATCGCCCTGAGGCAATAATGTTATAGGTGATTTTATTTTATTTTATTTTTTTATTTTTATTTTTTATTTTTAAATTATTTATTTATTTATTTATTTTTTGGCTGTGTTGGGTCTTCGCTTCTGCGCGAGGGCTTCCTCCAGCTGCGGCAAACGGGGGCCACTCTTCATCGTGGTGCGCGGGCCTCTCACTACCGCGGCCTCTCCTGTTGCGGAGCACAGGCTCCAGACGCGCAGGCTCAGCAGTTGCCGCCCACGGGCCCAGTCGCTCCATGGCACGCGGGATCCTCCCACACCAGGGCCCGAACCCGTGTCCCCTGCATCGGCAGGCAGACTCCCAACCCCTGCGCCACCAGGGAAGCCCGGTGATTTTATTTTTAACTGTAGTAGATTCAATTAATGGTAGTTCATTTTTTCCTACAATAAACATACTTACTTTCATAATTTAAAAAAATTAATTGAATTCCTCCCCAGGAGTATCAACTCGTGGCTATATACAAGAATGGCCAAGCTCCCAGAACTTAGACAGTGCGGTGGAATTTTGAAATCAAAATATCAATACAGTTCTTGAATAAGGCATTAGAGGTAAATGGATAAAAAATAAATTGCTTAATTATAAATCAACTTTGCTCTGCAAAGAATAGACATTGAAAATAAGATAGTGCCCAAAAGGCCTCAATAGACATCACAGTACCAGTAGTTAGTTTTAACATCTAGTAATGCCTACAGAATAGATGGATTCTATAGTATACATTCACTCAGTTGTGGTGATATACAGAGAAAAATGCCCCAAATATAGCATTTTGTCAATAACCAGTGAATTAGAAATATATACCCTTCTTCTTCTCCTTTGTATTGCTATTTCAAAGGACAGATCCAATCCCACTTCTTCATGAATATATTTGTTATATTCAAATCAAATTTACTTACTCTAATTTCTGTAAGAAAAAGAGTCTCCTGCAGTATTTTGAGACTGTTAGTTGCCATTTCACGTTTATACCTAATTTCTTCCTGAGGACTGCACACTCACTGAGAGCAGAGACTACTTTTAACAACTTTTATATCAAAATATAGTATTTTTCATATAGATATTTTCATGCCTGTAGAAGACAGTAGCAATTAAGATTTGGTCCCAAACTGTTTAGGTCCAAGTAGTAGCCTGATACTAATTAGCAGAGTGACCTTGGACTATTTCGTAAAACTTTCTGTGCATGTGTCCTCATTTGTAAATGGATCCAGTAGGTGTTGTTGTGTTTTGTTTTTTGTTGTTGTTTTGTTTTGTTTTTGTTTTGGCTGGGGAAGGGGTTCCACGTGCGAGACAGTATTTTATATACTTACCATGTATTCACCCTTTGAATCCTTACAACAATACAGTAGGTAATATTATTATTATTTCCATCTTTCAGATGAGGAAGTTGAGGCTCAGAGAGTTTCAGTAATGTGACCAAAGTATCACAGCTAGCAGGCATAAGAGCTGGGTCTCAGACTAGACAGCGTGTTTCCAGAGTCTACATTCTGAAATTCTGCATTATAGAGCCTGGAGCAGAGTAAGTTCATAATAAATATTAGTGTGGTTATTATGTTTTTGTCAGAGGTTTAATTTTACCCACCAATTTTTAAAAATATATTTGCCTTCCTTTGTCAAGTCATTCACTGTGCAGCTTGCACAGTTCCTCTTACTCCCTATTGTCTTCTACTAATATACCTGCTTTGCTTGGACCCTGAAGATTTGGCGTCAGTTATTTTGTAAAATATCCCTCCATTTGCATGTTTAAATTTGTCTAATTATATTTGTGTTATGCACGTTTGACAAGAATATCACAGAAGTAATGCTGCATTTTCATTGTATCCTATCACATGGCAGACAATTTTGATATGTTCCATTTATGATGATGTTACCTTTGATGTCTTGATTAAGAAGGTGTCTGCCAGGCTTCTCCAATATCAAATTACTATTTTGCCCTTTGTAATTAATAAGTGTGTGTGGAGAGGAATTTGAGAATATATAAATATTCCTCTACTCATTAAACTATTTATTTATCTATTAATTTATTCATTCATTCATTTATTTCAGCATGGATTTAAAAGAGTCCTGTATAATTTAACACTTGTAATCCATGTCTATTAATGCTTTATCATTGTTAAACTTCTTATTTTGGAATAACTTTAGATTTACAAAAATCTTGCAAAAATAATAACAAAGTTCCTACATATCCACTCACCCAGGGATTAACCTTTGGAAAAGTGTTCCAGGGAACTTTTTTTGGAGGTACTATACTGAAATTGATTAACTGTCTTCCTCACTGTCTTCCATCTGTGTAATACTCTCCTGCTTGCAGAAAGGGAAAGTTGTCTCTCTGGGGAAGATGGCAGTTTCCACTCTTCTCTGCTTTGGCTTGTGCCAAACTAATTACTTGTTCTACTCAACTCTCAAATCACTTATTTGATATCACTTGAGAATAGCTATGTTCATCATTATTTAAAATATGTATTATTCATTCTGTGGTTATATAATGTCTTTGCAACTAGATTATCAATGTCTTCATAATAGAACTTATTTTATGTGCCTTTGTGTCCTCTGGCTGAGTGTTTAGAAGGCACTCACTCCACAGTTTTCTGATCACTGAATAACAAGTATCTTGCACTGCATAAGATACCTACTTCATTTTCATCAGGGCCTAGACTGAGATTCAGATGCTCTGAGTCTCAGGTTTGTGCTTGCTCTGATAAATAAAACTTATTCCGATTATAGATAACATGCAGACATGAAATTCCTTTAAGGCCATTTTGACCATGGTAACAATTTTTATATGGCCTATTTCAGACATCACTAACAATTCCAAGAGTATGAACATAATATTTTCAAAATTCTACATGAAACCAAAAATGTATTTAATTCCAAAAGCAGTCTTCACTTCAAACTTATAAATCACCTGTGAAGGAAAATGAATTTGTCTTTTTCAACCAAAAAAACCTAAATTATGTGGCAATTTCATTTTCATTTTCAAGTCCTCTTAATGTTTGTTTGACTCATTTCAACTGTAGCCATCGTTCTTAGGCCTTCATTGATGTGTAAAACATACACTTTCAAATCTTAAATGACGCCTCACAGCTAAAGTATATCTCCAGATATTTTTCCTAGTCGCCAGGAATTTAGTGTGTTCCTAGCATTTAGTGGGTTTAGGCCAGAAATGCTAAGGTAATGCAACACATTGGGTGTTCTAATACAACAAAGCATTTTCAGTGTTCTGCAGGACTTTCAAATATCTGGCCAGATATAGCTTTTAACAGATTGATTGTGTTTAATTGTATACAATAATGGTAATAATTATAATTGTAATAATATTAATTATAACTAAGAGAATGTCATAACTCAGTTAAGCTGGGAGAGAGAGAGAGCTGAGCTGTCAGGTATCAGAGTAGCCAATTAAAGCCAAAAACCAAAAATGAAACTGTTAAGCCTTTAATCACTCATGGTGAAGACATAAGCAAGAGTATGAACTTGAGAACACGTCAGGTCTCCTGATTTCATACTGGTGGAGAGTCAGGTGGATGAGCAAAGGCTTGGAGATCATCCCACTGTCAAGGGAGGCTCCAAACAAAAGGCTTGGGCAGTTTTAGGGACCCTAAGTTTGTGGTATCTGAGGAGGAAGAACCAGGAGTAAAAATGTTCTGGGGACTGAGTCAAAGTGGAGAAAAGTGTCTTTGAGGTTTCCTCCTTCCCCTTTCCCTTTGCCTGAAAAGGATCTTTGCCCCAGGCTTTGGATAAGGGAACCTGGGAATGAAGACGCCTGGGCTAGGATGCAACTGGTGTAAGAGCATAGCTGGCTAGTGGGGCCTGAGTCCTTGACTGCATCTCCCTTCAGGAAATGTTAATGTTCTTGCTGTGCACCAAGTCTGGTGTGAGGAAGGCAGCTTTCCCCTGGGAGGCCTACCAAGTGTAGCCTTTATAATTGCCTATAATCAGGCCTGAAAAACCATACAGGTTTTGAACCAGGAGCCAAAATCCTAGAGAATGCATCTAGCACTTCGTATGGGCAAGGCACTTTCTAAGTGCTTGACAAATGATGTGATTTAATCCTCATAAAACCCAACTGGACTAATATTACCATTTCCATTTTACAGATGAGAAAACTGAGGCACACAGAGATTTAAGTGATTTGCCCAACGTCGCAAAGCTGGAAAGTAGGAGAGCCATGATTTGAGCCCAAGAAATCTGGCTTAGAAAGTCTCTACTTTAAATCACCACATAGTACTCATTTTATTTATGAGCCTAGAATTGAATTCTATTCTCATATCAAAACTAAACATTGTTACAGGTTTTAATATACGTTGAGCTTTCTAGAAATGTAACTCCTACATAAAATATGGAAATGTTATCCTTAATTTTTAAGCTTACCAAGAATTGTTCATCATTGCAGAAAATCAAACCTTTAATGGCAACACTGTTTGTAGTATTTGAGTTGTCAGTACATCACACCTGTACCACTGTGCATTTGTAGCAAACTACACAAATATAAGCATCTGACTGTTTAATTGTAGCCCCTAGTGTCATGCTGAGTATTGACATGTTGAATTGTGTATTATTTTCCAGTTCACTCTGTTCAGGTTTTTGGTCAGGTTTTTGTCTAGTAACGTTTATTAAAGTATAATTTAATACACTAAAATTCAGCCTTTTTAGTGTGCACAATTCTATGAATTTTGACAAACACACACTTTTGTATAAGTTTGATATAAAATACTTCCATCAACCTCCAAAATTACCCTTTTGCCCATTTGTAGATTAGAGCTCCATCCATATAACACACGTACAATACACACATATAAACATTAATTGCATAATTTATAACACTGTGAATCAGTGTGTATCAGTAATCCATCCATTTTTATTGCTGAGGAGCATTCCATTAAATGGAAATACCTCAGTCATTTATTTATCCATTCACCCACTGAAGTCCACTTGGTTTAATTCCAGTTTGGGGTAATTATGAATAAATCCTTTACAAGTATTTACATACAATTTATGGTGTGAACATCAATTTTCATTTACGTTGGATAATGACCTAGGATTGAAATGGCTGGGATGTATGATAACTGTGTATTTAACTTTTAAGAAACTGTCGAATGGTTCTGCAAAGAAGTTGTATCATTTTCCATTTCCACCAACATGTATGGTAGTTCTACATACTGTACGTCCTCACCAAGACTTCATCTAATCATGACTTTTTCTTTTATTGCTTTTTATGAACTTGTAGTGTATCGTACTGTGGTTTTAATTTGAATTTATCTATTGACTAATAATGTTTAGCACTTTTTCATGAGCTAATTTTATATCTGTATATCCTCATCTGTCAGCTGTCTGTTCAAAAATTTACCCAATATATTTTGGGTGGTTTCTTTTCTTATATTGATGTCTGAGAGTTCTCAATACATTGTCAATTCAAGTTTTATCAAGTACTTGTTTTATCAATATTTTGTCCCATTTGGTGGCTTGTCTCTTCATTTCTTTAACAGTGGCATTTGAAGAGGAGCTTTTAATTTTGATGCACCAATTTTATTTTTTTCTTTATAGGCCATGCTTTCAGTACTATGTCTAAGTTATTTTTGCCAAATCCAAGATCAAATATATTTTTCTCCAATGGTTTCTTTCAGTAATTTTATATTTATTATGTTTGTTTAGGTCTTTGAGGTGTGATATATGAGTAAGGTCATTTTTGCATTTGTATAGTCAATTGTTTCAGAATCATTTGTGGAAAACATTTTTCTTTCCCCATAGGATTGCCATGCACCGTTGTCCAAAATGAACTGACCGTATTATGTGTGTCTATTTGTGGAGTCTTTATTGCGTCCCATTGATCTAAGTATCTATCCTCTGCCAACACAGCACTGCGTGGATTACAGTGGCTTTGTAGTAAGTTTTGGAGTCACAGTAAGTTTTGGAGTGACAATTAAATAAAAAGATAGATAACACGATTTTGAAAAGTGTGTAAAACGTTTGATTTGGCATTTCACAAAGAATATACCTGAGTGATGAATAAGCAAATAAAAAGGTTCTCAACATCATTAGTCAGTTATTAAGAAAATGCAAATTAAAATCTCAGTGAGATACTTGTCTATAATTATCGAGTGACTGATAATTTAAAAAAAACAAAAACAAAAACAGAAAAACAGATAATAGCACAGGCTGGCCTGAATGTGTAACGACAGGAGCGCTCATACTATAAGAAGGAATGTAAAATGATACAAGCGCTTTTATTTTTTCAACATTCATGCACAAGTTTTTTTTTTTGTGGACATATGTTTTTATTTCTCTTGGAACAGAGTGGAATTGCTGGGTTTTAAGATAACCTATGTTTAACATTTGAAGAGCTGAATGATACAATTACTTTTGTAACTCTTTGGAAGTTTTTCTAAAAGTTAAACATATGTTACTTTAAGAATAACTCATTGTTTGTAGATTTTTTGATAAAGCAGAAACTAACATACCATTGTAAAGCAATTATACTCCAATAAAGATGTTAAAAAAAAAAAAAAAGAATAACTCATCAGACTCCTAGGTATTTACTCAAGAATAATGAAAACATGTATCTACACAAAGATTTTACTTGAATATTTTTAGCACTGTTCAAAATAGCCAACTATGAGAAACAATATAAATTTACAAAAGTTTGGGTAAACAATTATGGTATATCCAGACCACAGAATACTGCTTGGCAAAAAATATGGTCAAATTACTGATACGTGCAACAACATGAAAGCTTCTCAGAGTCATTATGCTGAGTGAAAGAAACCAAGCCAAATAGAATACATACTATCTAATTCCATTTACATAAAATTTTAGAAAATTCACATTACTGTATAGTGTCAGACAACAGATCAACTATTTTCTCTATCTGATGGTGGGAGGGGAAGTTGGATTACAAAGGGGCATAAGAAATTTTTAGGAGTAAGAGAAATCTGTATCTTAATTGTGGCAGTGGGTTCATGAGCATACACATTTGTCAAAACTTATTTAATTGTACAATATAAATGGACGCAGTTTACGTAAGTTATATATAAAGTTGATTTAATAAAATGTTGTATCCAATAAGTATGAGAACTCTATGTGTAGATGTTTCCAAAGTAAATACATTAACTTTGCAATAGAAATATAGGTATTCTTATTCTGACTATTTATTATAACCCATTAAATCTGTAATATTCACCAAGTAACTGAACCCGCCCACTTTTTTTTTCTCTCTGTAAAAGGGAGATAGTATCTACGCATCAGAGTTACCCTGAGGCTAAAATGAAACAAAATATGTAAAGCACTTAATACAGAGTAGATCGTTGTTTCTTCCATTATTTTTGAAACAGTATTATTTTTGTTTTTCTTGAATGTTTCCTGTGTGTTTCCTGTGTGATTCCAACTGCCTGGGATAGTTTTCTTGCTGCATAACCAACCCTTTTAAATCAAAACATTATTTTTCACTCAATTTAAAACATTACCTTTTCCCATACCATTCACATTTTTATTGACCAAATGTGATTTGCTTATAGCATAATAAGTTGCATTATTTTCATGGGGGGTGGATACCTGTTTATCTTTTGAACTGCATTTGCAGTGCATGAATAAATAAGAATGTACAGAATAATAAACTTCAAATGTCAAAAACCACGTCATAATATGATGTCTATATGAGTATGTGGTCGAAAGCAAAGTACACCACAAAGTAAAGAAAAAACACTTACATACCTGGGTTGCAGAAACTGTGACTCTGTTTCCTCTGAATTCCTAAATGCACACTCTTTGCCTTCTGCCACCACCAAAATGAGTCCTCAAAACAACTTGAAAAGCCAGTTGTTAAAGAGGAAGTAAGTAGTGCAAAGTGTTGACCTAGAATATGTACGGGAATTAAATCCTCAAAGCCAATCCATATAGAAAGGAAGTAAATCTATGATTCAGTATCACTCAGCCACACTACTAAATGTCATAGTGAAGAGCTACTGCCTGAGAAATTACTCCAGGCTCAGCACCCACAGAAGGAAGACATCACTATCTTGATTTGCGGACCAAGAAGGGGGACATCAGTAGCTGGGAAGTGCTCCCTTTAGCAAAACAATTTTGGATCTTCTAGCAGATCCTAAGGCATACTCTGTCAGCTGAGTGAGATGTTTCTTTCCTTTTCTTTTTAAATTGCATTCTCATTTTCCTCTTTCCTCTAGAAATGTCTCAATAAGCAAAGTCTTGTTTTGTTGTGCATCACTCTTGAGTGTGTGTCACCATTTATTTAACATGAACATTAAATAAGGATCATAGGGCTTCCCTGGTGGTGTAGTGGTTGAGAATCTGCCTGCTAATGCAGGGGACACGGGTTCGAGCCCTGGTCTGGGAAGATCCCACATGCTGTGGAGCAACTAGGCCCGTGAGCCACAACTACTGAGCCTGCACGTCTGGAGCCTGTGCTCCACAACAAGAGAGGTCACGACAGTGAGAGGCCCGCGCACCGCGATGAAGAGTGGCCCCCACTTGCCACAACTAGAGAAAGCCCTCGCACAGAAACGAAGACCCAACACAGCCAAAAATAAATAAATAAAATTAAAAATTAAAAAAAAAATAAGGATCACAAAAACATAGTTTCTATTTATTGACCACTTCCTATATTCCTTAACATATATCACATTTACTTCTCATGGATGTTTTGGGATATAAATATTCCCTATTTCTTTCATCTTACTTATAAAAAAAAGTGGAGCTTAGACACTTTTCTCGAGAGTCCACAACTAGCTTGAAGGTTGGAATTTGATTTTAGGAATATTGTCCTTATTTTTGTCCCTGCAGGATCCAGAGGCAAAGGCATTAGGTGAGTACCAGGTGATGGAGAAACTGACCAAAGTATGTTTTTACAGTGAAGAGTGATAGCTCCCCCCAGAAACAAAAATAGTCAAGCATGTGGCTCCTTGGAAATCAGTGTTTCTCATTCTAGGCACCTATATGGTCTGTGTCCCATTTGCCCGAAGAAAAACTCAAGCAGTGTAAGAGATTAATAGTTGCCCTATTATTTCCAGGTTGCATGCCTGCTGTCTACTAATATCCTTTTGACATTTTGATGGATATGGGTCAGAAAACTATTGCAGGTCCATAATTTCATTTAGCCATAGGTGGTTTGAGCTTTTTCTAATTCATTACAAGCACATCTGGGTTGATGGAACACTTTCTCTTGGTGCTCAGTTCTCCTAATGTACTTGAGCAAAAAGTATATATTTGTGATTCAGGAAAGATACAATTATTCTTCTTTTGAAGTCATAACGAGCTGGGGTGTACAGTAGAAGGACCCTTAAGGACCCTATTCTTTCATTAACTCACAGCTTTAGCTAGGCTAAGAAACACTTATTTGAAGTCTCATGATTTCAGTCTACACAAATATCTAAGTAGCCCAGTTAACTCACTGAGACTCTTCACTTCTAGTTGAGAAAACTTACCAAGCTCTTCTTTCACAGGACAGCTGTACAATTTGGGGAAATCAATCTTTTAGGCTCTTCCAATGAATCTCAGTTTCTCCTTCTCTGACATGGGAGGGCTTAAAATAAGGCATGCATCTGGTCATCTTCAACTCTAATGTCCATTGATTCTATATTTATGATTTCAAGTGAAAAAGGAGTGATTTCACTCCTATTGCATCTTCTATGATGATATTATTGTGGTCTCTTCTTTTCAGATAAATAATTTGCTTTTTATATGCTTTAGCTCTCCATGAATTAATGTCTCTAGCAAAATTACTAGTATAAGTGCATGTTAACCCAGTGACTTGAAAACTGATAGGAAAAAGAAAAAGAGAGAGAGAGGGAGAGACATACATATACTGCCTTGTTAAAAAAGATAAACTAATGTTCACTAAAGCCAAAATCACCACCTATATCTATCAATGGGTTTATTTTATTTTCTCATAAACTCTAAGGGTTTTAAACAACTGGAAAGCCCTTTTTTATGTTTCTTATCTTTGGTAATTGAATCATAACCATATTATCTGAGTAACTTATGCAATAATCCATCATTATTCAGATAAAAAAGGAATTGGAGCAATACAGAGGTTAAAAGTTTGCTTTGTAGTAAAATAGACTGTGTTCAAATTTGGTTCCTAACAATTACTAATAATAATGCCTTCTCAACCTTGTTATAAAAAATAAATGAGATAAATGTGTATAAGCTACCTGGTGGCTATTTTCTATTACTCCTACCATATCTTTGAATAAGAGCATTGACTTGGGAAGTCGTCAGTCCTCTCCTTCCTCAGAGATTTTGATGGACTCAGTGAGAAATTCCACAGACTAAGGGGGTAGTAGTGCCATAATTAAGCCAGATTTTATTTTGATTATTATAAGTATCACCCCATTCCTTTGTCTGGAAGGTAGTAAAATAAGTCTCACTTGAGCCACATTATAAGACAGTGAATTTCTTTCTGGAGACTGCAGTCTAGAGACAAAGATAGTAAAAGTCTAACATGTTTGAGCAGATCATTTTTACTGTCAGAAAACTACTGCCAATAATAAATATTCCAAATAGAATTATAATTGTGATATATTCATGAGCAAGACACATTCATCTTGTCTCCCTCATTCAGCCAGGATAAACAAATAAAAGCAATATCCTATTGCTAGATATGTATTTTGTTTGATGTACATATTCATTTTTTCATGTAGGATTATGCAGTGCTATCCCCACAAACAAGCCCAGTACACATTATTAATTTGATAAATCAGCATAAGTAAATGTGACTACTTAATGGATAGATCCATAGATTCTTCTATTTACTGTAGAGAGAGTACATTAATGCTCACTTTCATAGTCATTAGAGTGATTCACAAATCTCCTCCTTTTTCTGGGCAAAGAGTAATATTATAGGGCTCTGCCCCCTTTGAAGTTTGTGTGGGTTTATGACATGCTTTGGCAAATGTGAGAAGATGTGATGTATCACTTCTGGATAGAAGCTTGAAGAAACAGCATGCCATTTATACTCTGTTGTCCCTCTGCCATGGTAACCATGGGGGCACACACCAAAATGTATATTTGCTTCACAGCTCAGTCTGGTTCTTGCATAACCACTATGCTTAGAGTCCTCCTGTTGACCCAGTAGAATATAGGACCTGAGGGAGAATTATGTTTTTATGTTAAGCCACTGGGATTCGGGGTAGCAGAGTGGTGTTGTACATAGTCAACAAACTAAATGCTGGTGTATTTGACTTTCCTCATCTTCCAGTTTTTACAAGTCCTCCATTTGTTCATCATTGCATGTAGAATAAAATCCATGTTTCTTGTTATGATATATGATACTCTGCCTAAACTTCTCTAACCACCTCTCTCCTTCCACATTCTCACTTCAGTCACAGTGGATCTTCATTTTGTCTTTGCCAGTCTAGTACCTTAAAAAACAACATCTCAATGTATTGATGGTTTTAACTGGCTTTATTACTAAGAATAAACTTGATCATCCTTTCATATATTTAAGAGCCACTTATCTTTTATGTCCCTGCGTGGTTCAAAAGGAAAAGCTTCAACGCTGTAAAGATATTGCTCAATTGGCTTCTTGTATGTAGTCTTGTTGTTGACCTGTCTGGTGTCAGTCTTGCTTCTTGTTTATTCATAGGTAATATGCTTTTTATTTTTGTAGGGTTGTAAAAGTTCTGTTTTGATATTCTCAAGTTTTACTGTGATATGCATTGCATGGATGTGTTTCTTAACTTCCATGTTTAAATTCTGAGTAAATCTTATTAAATAGTAAATCTTTTTTTTTTTTTTTTCCCCCTTTGGATAATTCTGGAAATCCTTGGTCTTTATTTCTTGAAGTGTTTCTCTCTTTGTTTCTTTTGATCAACTGTGAAAACTATTCTAAGAATGTTGACTTTTCTAATCTCTATTTTTTTAAACATTTATTTTACATATTCTACCACTTAATTTCTTTCTGATATCTTATGGGAAAGTTCTTCAAATAAATAATTTAACTCACTGATTTGTCCTTCAGCTGTATCAATTCCACTCTTCAATTCTTTATTGATTTCTTTCTGTCAACCATTATAGATTTATTCTGAGTTATACCATGTGATTCATTGCTCCTGGTTCATCTTTCCAATATTATAATTTCTTGGATGATAACTAATTTGTTTTTATAAAATTTTATTTTGTCTTCTACATTAATTCTTCAGAATATCCACCAATCTGAATTTTCTATTTTATTAGTTATGGCATTTAGTGATATGTACTTGAGGTAAGATTCTCTAGCCTTAGCTTAAGTCTCTTCTTGTGGATTCCAAGTGTGGTGGGTGCATGTCTCAGGGAAGAAGGGCTTTAACATTGCTCTCAGCAGCTTACTGTGCCCTAATATTTTTTTAAGAGCTTGTTGCCTCCGTTGTAACTACATAGCTCTTTGAGTACATAAAAAAGATATAAGGAGGATAACATTTTCAGGAGATTGCTAAGTCCTTTTGCCTCAGATGTTAACTGCTTTCATCATACTAGGACCATTGTATTTTCCAAGCTCAAGTTCATGCCAAGACGGTTGCTGTTTCTCTGTCTGCAGTGACAATATTCGAGCACAATTTCAACCAAGCAAAGTGAGAAATTAAGAGCATATCAATAAACTTTCTTCCACCTTATCTTTAGTTAGATGTTCAAGTATTCTTCCATTTGGACCATTGTTTTCTTTCCTGTGTAATTTTACCATCTTGCTAGGTAAACAAGATTTCTCATAGAAATTGTCATAGGCCTCAGCAGCAATGATGTTTGCTAATATATATATTACACTGTCTTAAGTTTCTTCTATAATAATACACCAAAGTTGCTCCTTGTCTTTAGTTTGAGATTGGCTGTGTATATTTAAAGACTTACATGTAATCATTTGTGTGTATTTAGATTTTGTGGGTAATGGTTCTCTTCATCAGTGTAAACTGCCATGTTACCAAATATTTCTTTGACTTTACCAGTTATATTTTTGGAAGTTCCTATGAGAATAGGAATGCAGGAAATTAACTAATTGGTATTATTAATTCAATGTATTACTCCCTACCTATGATTACTTTATCAAAAGACCAAGCTAACGAAAACACATTGTTAAGAACAGAACTAAATAAAATTAAAACCAGAAAAACAATGGGGTAAATCAATAAAACAGAAAGCTGATTCTTTGAGATCAGGAAAATTGATAAATCGCTAGAAGACTAACAAATAAGAGAGTAGTCACAAATTACTAGTATCAGGAATAAAACAGGTGATGCCACTACAGAGCCTACTGACACCAAAAGGATAATAAGTGAATACTACACACAACTCTACACACCAAATCTGATAAATGAAATGGACCAATGCCTTGAAATGTACTAAGTATATTAAATACAACTCAACAATAAGTATTTTTTCAAAATTTTAACATCTCTATAACTATCTTAAATGTATGTATTATAAGCTCCTGAAAAGTAAATCTCCAGGACCAGGTTTCACTGGCAAATACTGCCAAAGATTTAAAGAATAAGGCTAATTTACAGAAAATAGAAGAGGAGGGAAGACTTTTCAATTCATTTTATGAAACCAGCATTACCTTGGAATGGAAACCAGAGATAAGCACTATAAAAAGCTAAACAAAACAAAACAAGACAAAAACTATTCACCAATATCCATCAGGAATATAGATGAAAAAAAATTTTAATAGGATATTAAGAATTTAGCAATATGTAAAATTGATTATATACCATGACTAAAATGAGGTTTATTTTAAAACTGTAAAAGTAGTTCAATATTTAAAAAATCAACAATGTAATCTACTATATATTTATAAATGATTAAATATTAAGTAATTAATATATTAATTAATATATATATAAATTAAGATAGAGATTCAGGAAAGAGTTACAGATTTAATCTAAATATAGTCAGGCTGGAGAACTAAGAAGAGTGGAAGGACATCTATTTTCTCTTGCTTGCAGCTGACTGAATGAGGTTTACCAACATTATGTAAGGTACTCTTCTTTACTCAAAATCCACTAATTTAAATGTTAATCTCATCTAAAAACACCCTCCCAGAAACATCCAGAATAATATTTAACCACATATCTGGGCACTGTGGCCCAGACAAGTTGATACACAAAATTAACCTTCACAGAACTATTCAAATACATTGTGACAGTGCCAAATTTCTGATATTGAACTATCTTTGCAACTTCTTCTAAATCTATAATTACTTCAAAATAAAAGTTGTTCAAAACCACTTTGGATGTTTAATAATCAAAGAACATAAAGTCCAATTAACAATGACTATTTCTCCATACCCTCATAAAATTCATATTTGAAATTGAATTGAAAATTGAGTTGGATTGCTGCTCAATTTTACAGTGGAACTAAAACTGCTCTAAAAAAATCAAATCTACTCAAAAGGGAAAAAAAATGGATTGGAAATTCCCAGTTCCTTTTACTCAATATTTCAGTTGGTTAATTCCCTATTGAGGAAATTCACTGGTGTTTCTTCCTTTGCCTACGGAGCTGTATTTTTCTTTATTCAGGCAACTCTGACTCATTGGATTTCAGTTTAAATGTCATTTCCTCAGGAAATATTTCTTTGTCACTCGTATTTATTCTGCTTTCTTGATTAGTTATTCTCATTGCACCATGCATTTTTCCTTTGTAACATTTATCATGGTTGTAATTAATTCACAAAAGCTCTTTTTCATAGTATCTTTCTTTGATGGCATAAATTTTATCCATTTTCTTAAGCATCAATTAGTGCCAGTCTGGAAATTATATAACACTTAGTAGGTATGTACTAAATGTTTGTTAAATAAGGTATTCAATCAGAGTTCTTCTTACACAGAATTAAATGTGGAAATACTCTGAGAATTTAATAAGAAAACTCTAAGACACTGTTATAGTTACTGATAAGCACAAAAATGGAGTACCCTGTTTTTCAATGAGTCATGTAGCAAAACAAGAAAGACATAAAAGAGGGCTTATAATATTGCTTTAAAATGATGCCTTTATTGAGTTGGACATGAGGGAATTCTACAGCCTTATTATCAGGACACAGTTATAGCCAAAACAGTAATTTAGGAATTCTCTTTCACCTTAATATGCAGATGAGAACACAGTAATCCTAAAGCAAGCTGACCAAGTAGACTTTAAGTTCACTATTATCTATTTAGTTTCATATTCACGGAAACCTACATCTACATACCTGCACACGCGAGGTAATCAATACTTATGTGTTGAATGAATTAATAAGACCATACTTATAGACAAGGCCTGAGGTCTGAGAATTGAATGGGGTACTGGCTGTGAAACTGTATTTGAAGGAAGGGAAGTGTGGGGCAGAATATCAAGTGATTTTTACCAAAGCTCACTGGCCTATGTGCTTTTTTTTCAGGTAAAATTTGTGCTAAACCAATGATAAATAACCTAGCTTTATTATAAGTATGATGATTCAACGGTACAGAACTCTTATCATTTGTACATTGGCTATGGGACGGGAAAACATCTTTAATTTTAAATTGCTGTTAGAGCAGCATTCAATATGTGGTAAACAAACAACTTGTTTCCAAAAATGTAACTGTGACTTGCTTTGCTAGTGAGCTTCCGAGAGCAATATAAGTGTTATCAACAGCCTCACACTGTCCAGGAATTTGTCTCACTCTCTGACAAGTGGTTCTTGTTTACCTTTTTTTTTCCAAGATGAGCAAGCCTCTTTTGAAATAAATGAGTGATGCAAAGCTGTGCTTTTAGAAGAAGTCTATTTTATTTCACAAAGAGAGAAAAACGGTAGCTCAGTTCAATAAACCTTTATTTGCATTATTGATATTTTAAAATTTGCCTCTTTCTCCTAAAAGAAAAGAAATGCAAGAAACATTTCTATTAATTAAAGGTATTAGAAATTATAGTTATGGTTTTCATGGTTAAAAAATTTCATAAAAACAAAAATACAAATAACCAAGAAAATAACACCATAAATTAAAAAGAGGTATACATATATACATATATATGTATATATATATATATATACACATACATATATATGCCAGTTATATTTTAAAATAAGAGTAAATAATGAGCTTTAGATAGATAAATAAATTTGAAAACTGAGACCACAAGAGCAATTTTCTAGGAAAGTGACTTACCAAAATGTCACAAAAAGAAATGTAAAACTTGAATAGCCCTAAGAGCATTAAACAAAATAATTATAGTCAATAAACCTTCACTTGTACAGCAAGTCAGGTCCAAATATTTTCCAGTATGTCATAGATAACATGCAAGATACTTCTATCATATATGAACTCTTTTAGAAATTGAAAGCAGAGGGGATGATTTCCTCTATTTTGTGAGGCTAGAGTAATTTGGGGTCAAACTAAATAAGGATGATACAGAAAAACAAAGTCCCATTTCACTTGTGAACAAAGATTTTAGAAAAATACTTAAAGCACATATTAGCAAATTAAATTCAGCAATATATAAAGAATGTAATATATCATAATGAAATCAATTCAAATCCAGAAATGGAGGAAAGATTTTTAGTAGAACATCACTTAATATAATTTACCACATTAACTTTTAGAAGAAAAAATATGATCATCTCAACAGGTAGAAAAACAGTTGCAATAATTATTCCACTGAAGGATGTTTATTGAACAGCTACCTTGTTCCAGACACTCTGAGATTCTGGAGATATAAAGTGAAAACAATGTTTTTGTGGCATGGGACTGTAATGGATTATAAGATTAATAAGATTTAACAACCATTTAAGGAAAAAAAATATTTAGTAAAGAAGGAATAGAATGGAAATCCCTTAACTGCAAAAAGTGGTCTATCAAAGACATGTAGCAAATATGATATTTAATTTTGAAATATTAGATATACTTCCTTTAATGAGGGAATGAGGCCAGAGTGACAAATAACATCATTCCTATCCCACAGTTATTTGGAGGTCCTACCAAATTTCATGAGAATAAAAAATAAGGCTTTGAAAAAAAGCAAAAATATATTTTTTATGCATTAAGATTAGTCAATAAGATAATTCACTAAGATTGTTAAATGTAAGTACAACATAACCAAATAACTTATATCCTAATCCACCAGCAACAAAAGATAAGGAAAAAAAGTAAGGTAAAATATCATTTCCAAAAGATACACACAAAAATTATAATTCACTCAAAACAATATAATAATAAAAAATGTTTAATTTTATGGAGAAAATGTGCATATATTCAAATTATATATTATTAAAATGGGGATATACAGTATTCATGGAAAGGAATATTCAATATTATAATGATGTTAATTCTATCTCAATTAAAATCAATTAATTCAATTAAATTTCAATTATTTCTGACACAAGTATTATAGCTTTATAGTGTGATTACTGTTATTATAAAAATTGTTATATGGTTAAATCTGTGAGGCTGGCAAAGGAATAGACAGAGATCAGTGGAACAAAATAGAAACCTCAGAAATAGACCAATGTATATATGAACATTTGATAAATGACAACATTGATATTTCAGATGAGTGGATATTTGATAAGTGTTACTAGGGCAGAAATTTATGTATATGGGAACCGTACTTAACAGAAATTAATTCCCAGAATTCTGTGATGATGACAGCTGCATAGGTTCAAATCTCCATGGGTTGAACTATTTAAGAAAAAAAAAAAACAACTTTTTAAAATCAAAACCAAACATCTACATTAAACTAGAAATTATGTAATTGGAAAAGGAAGGTTTAAAAAGAGAGCTGACAGTATTTAGGAAGAGACTAATTTTTTTAATCATTTAAGAAATAAGGCTAAAATTGAAGAAAAAAGTAGTACAATAGCAAAAAAAAAAAAATAATCACTGCAGATAATACTCTAAGGAAAAATAGAGAGAGAGAAAGTAAGAAAATGGAATGTGAAATGAGGAGTATCCTGTTTAAATGTAGACTGTAACATGAAACAGTCATTTTCACCCTTACAGCCACAGCAAGATGGATAATTTGAGAACTGAGGACACAAAGATTCCCAGTGAACTAAACTCCAGAAAGTGAAGAGACCTTCCTAACAGAGAGGTAACTTAGTGCTGCTTTCAATCCTCTTGCAAATGCAAGAGGAGGAGGAGTGGAATCTGCCATACACAGGGGAGGGAGAAATGAGCTGAACTTTTAATGAAATGTTAATAGCCACATGTGGTCAAGTGAGACAGATTATAACAGTGAAGATTCCCTTTGCCATGGATATTCACAGAATGCCCAAGAAGGGTACCCTGAAAACAAAGCCAGAAGAAGAGAGTGGAGAAAGAGCACCCTGGGATGCATAGGGCTCCCATCAAGGGCAAGGCATCCCCTGTCTGAAATCAGAGCAGAACTGAGAGAAATCCATTAGATGCACTCTGGGGTTGATACTGTGGATGAGACAGAATTGCTTAGAGAATCTCCTCCTTTTCCTCACACTCTGAAATTTCACCCAAGTAATACTGTGGCACAGTACATGAGAGTTGAGAGAAATCCTTCCATGGCATATCAGATTGTCACAGTAGCTGGTGCTGCCATCCTGAGAAGGTTCAGGCAGGACTTCAGGACTGAAAGAGACAAGATAAAGGAGAAGGTGGGGAGAATTCCCCAGGGACCAAAGAGTAGGCAGCTAGGTGACAAAACAGATAGAGATCTGCAACAGCCCAAGATTGTGCAGGCTCAGCTACAAAGCAGAAGCACCTCTGGCAATCAGCTTTTAGATTTTTAGTCTCTGTTAAAGGGAAGGTCTTGATTCACCCCTCAACATAGTTTAATGAAATCAAACAAGTTAGCAGCACAGTTTGTTAAGACCTACCCTCTATTACAAATCAAATCTATTTGGCTCCTACTGTAGTGACATGACATAAGAAAGGGTGTGTCCCTTCTGGAGGTAAATATAATTTATGTTGATTTCTATTCTTTTAGACAAAATGACTGTTACAGTATTAAAAATACACTGATTGCCAAAAACAAAGAATATAGCTTCATTTAATGTGCATGTGAAACATTCACCTGTTTCAAGGAAATATTATTTACATAGTTTCTCCAAAGAAGATGTCAATAAATTGAAGGTATAGAAATAATAAAAATACAAAGATGTAAAGAACAAACGTATTGACACCAAAGGGGGAAAGTGGTGGGGTGGTGGTGGTGGGATGAACTGGGAGATTGGGATTGACATATATACATTAATATGTATAAAATGGATAACTAATAAGAACATGCTGTATGAAAAATAAATAAAATAAAATTCAAAAATTCAAAAAAAGGAATTAATAAAAATAGCATTCTTTGATCATAACGAGAAAAAAACTAGAAATCAATAAAAAATTAGAAGGAAATGCTTTTCCATATTGAAATATATATATATAAATAATATTAAATAATTCTTAGGTCAAAGGGTACATACAAAAGGGCTTTATAATTACTTGAAAATAAGAATATAAAAATATGACACAAACGAATTCGTGGCATACAGTTAAAACAGTTGTGAGTAAAAAACTATAGTATTAAATACCTATGTAAAAAAAATTAAGACAAAGATTAAATTAAACGAGCTAACTATCCAGTTCAAAAAACTAGGAAAAAGAGCAAAGTAATTCAAAAGAAAACTGATAGAAAACTTTTTAAAGATAAAAACAGAAAGAAATGTGTTAGAAAACTTATACACACTAGAACAAATAAATAAATGCCAAATTTAGTGTGCTGGCAAATGCAATCATGCTTCCGAAGCAAAAATTTAAACCTAGACAAATAGATCATTTTCTTAAAAAACTTACAAGAACTAAACTTAATATACAGAAAATATAACCAGATTAATTACCCTAGAACAAATGCAGAAAGTAACTAAAGAGCCCTTACCAAAAAGCATCACCCCCAGATGACTTCATTAGGAATTTTACCAACTTTCTAAAGGTCAGGTGATGTTAATGCTACATAAACTGTTCCAGAGCATTGAAAACAACAACCTCCAAACTGCTTGATAACATGAATATAACATTTATGTTAAACACTGCATAAAATTGAATACATTTCACCTATAAATATAACTGCAAAATTATTAAATGTAACACTAGCAAATAGAATCTAAAGCACATTAGAAAATACAAGATAAACAACTGTAGTTAATTTAGTAATGCAGATATGGTTCAATTTTACAAAGGACATAAATATGGTCATAAATAAAATCATATAAATAAATTTTAAAAGAATTACATCCAAAGATTCAGAGAAAGCATTACCCAAATATCAGCAAACATAACAATAAAAATACATTTAATAAAATAAGACAATTGACATCATTGACATGATAAAGTATATCTCAATCAATAAGCAAGCACTTTATTTAAAAGCAAAACACTATAGGTTTTCCAACTATAGTCAAGAAACAACAAAGGTATCTTCTTGGCTATCTTATGGTGCCAAGGAAAACACAAATATTTCAGAGTATAAGATCCAAGGCTTCAAGTCAGAAACCCTGAGAGTAACACTCTAAGAGTACATATGAACCGGAAATTGAACATATCTTGCAAAAACCACAAACTGGTCTAGAGTCAGCTCAGGCTCCATCTGGATTAAGGTCATCTGTTGTCACTTTATGTACCTAGCAGAGAATATGAGGAAGCCTCTAGGGAAAGTAATAGAATCTGGAGATTGTGGAGATTGCAAATTTTTCCTGTCCTGTGTTTATACACGTACACATACACACTCAAAGGGTCAAGTGAAAAAGGAAACAATAGAAACCAATCTTTCCACAGGTATTTGAGTAATTATAGATATCAAACATAGATATTAAAATAAGCATGATTAAAATATTTGAAAAAATAGATAAAAGGATAAAGAATTCATCACACAACAGAAACTCTTTAAAAAGTAAATAGGATAAAAGACCTAGAATTAAAAATACAACTTTATAGATGGCTTTAACAGCATACAGGGCAAAATAGAGAAGAGAATTAGTTAAAGGCTGAGAGCTGAATAGAAAACATGCAAGCAGATTCATGAAAAATTTAAAAGATCAGAGAACACAGAAAGGAGTGTGAGAGACACACGTGAAAACACATGATGAAAGATCTGGCATCCCTGGTGTCTGGGAAGTAAAAAGGATGGGGAATAAGGCAGAAGCTACATTAGAAGAGATAATGACTAAGATTTTTCCAAAACTTATATGTGACATTAACATAGTCAGAAGAAGCAGGATAGATAAAAATAAATCCTGTTTGTGTGCACATCAAAACATCACAGTAAAACTTCTAGAAACCAGTTAATAAAAGAAAAACTCAAAAAAGAAATCTCAAAAACATTACAAGGGAGACATAATTAGAAAAAACAAAGTGATATATCAGAAAATAAATTATAATAGATTCAATAAAACAAGTAAGGAAACAAAAAAAATCCTTGAAAAAGACAAAAATTAGGGACCTCTAGCAAGGATAATTAAGAGCCAAAGAAAGAAGATACAAATTAAAAATTTCAAAAGGTAGATACATAAAGGAAAAAGAGAAACATCACTATGGATTCTAAAGGCATCAATGATAAGAGTATACCATGAGAATCTCTTCTGATAATAAATTTTAAAACTTAGCTGAAACAAACACTAGTAAGAAAAAATATTATGTCAATACCAAAAGAAAGAGAAAATATTAAAGGTCCTATATGTGTTTTAGAAATGAACGAAATTATAAACATTTCCACTGTCAGCGAGGAAGAAATTTTCTTCTACCCTTCTAGGTACTTCTGGATGGACTGAGAATTAAGTTGACATCAGACAGTTTAGCAGGAGAAAATCAAACACAAGTTTAATAACATGTATATATGGGAGAGATCCAGGAAAACTGAGTTAACTCCCAAACCTGGCTGAAATTCTCACCTTAAACATTATCTTCAGCTAAAGACAAAAGAGGATGTTGGGGATAGTGGTTTGGGACTCCAAAGGGGACGAAGGCAATTTACATGGAGGTGTAAAAGCAAGTGTTTTTTTTTTTTTTTTTTTAGAAATTCACGTTCTTTTATTTACTTATTTATTTTATTTATGACTGTGTTGGGTCTTCGTTTCTCTGTGAGGGCTTTCTCTAGTTGTGGCAAGTGCGGACCACTCTTCATCGCGGTGCGCGGGCCTCTCACCATCGCGGCCTCTCTTGTTGCGGAGCACAGGCTCCAGACGCGCAGGCTCAGTAATTGTGGCTCACGGGCCCAGTTGCTCCGTGGCATGTGGGATCTTCCCAGACCAGGGCTCGAACCCGTGTCCCCTGCATTGGCAGGCAGATTCTCAACCACTGCGCCACCAGGGAAGCCCAAAGCAAGTGTTTTTTAAGCAAATGTTTGCTGGGCAGTGCAGAGACTGGACACAGAAAGGACTCTGATCTTTAGGGACCCCATAAAATTTCCCCCACCACACTCAGCCCAGATTCTTTGCAGATATCTCTGGTGATATCTTTATTCAGAGAACAGGCCCTTTATCTAAATTCTTTCAGTCAATAAAGGGGGAGACAACAAGAAAAACCTCCTGAGTCTTCTTCTTCTTAAAAATAATCAGCCTAAATTAATCATCTTGCCAAAGAGACGCATTTTGGGGTGGCAAATTTTGCTCACTTACACCACAAAGAAATACCTAAACCTACATGGTTTTGATTGTGAATTCATCTAAAATATAAAGAAGAAAAAAATAACCTTAGTAAAAATATTCCAGAGATTTTAAAAGGATGGAATACTTTCAACTCATTTTTGAGGCCAACATAAACTTGGTACCGAAGTGTGACAAAGACAGGAGAATAACTGGACAAGCCTTCTTAAGAAAACAGATACAAAACTTTTTTTTTTTAATAGCAAATCAAATCCAGTAATACATAAATAAATTATATGTCACAACTGAATTGGGCTGACTTCTGTAATTAATGATTGGCTCAGCATTTTTAAATGTTTAAGTTATAAGATTAACAGTAAAAGTAGAAAAATTTCAAAACAAATTAGATAATCTAAAGCTATGCTGAAAATAATGTTTGATAAAATTTAACACATTCTGGTATAAATATTAGTAGCAAGCTAGAGCTACAAGGCTCCTATTTGAGAGAAAACATGAAAATTAATGTTGAAGTATTGAAAAATTCCATATAATTTATAATGAATCAAGAGTGACCTTTAAAACTATTTCTATTCAGTGCAATAGATACAAAAAGAAAAGAAAAAATGGTATCAATGGAAAGTAACGAACTTAATAGTCATTATTTGCCCATGACACAATTGTATATGCAGAAAATACAAAAGAAAAAACTAAAACATTAGAATTAATAAATGAGAAAATGTCCCTAGGTTCAGGATCATATAAATAAACATAAGAAAATATGTGCAAGTTACCTAAGCTGAAAACTACAAACTTTGAGGGAATTTAGAGAAAACTTCAATAAACAAAATCATATGTCATGATGAAAAATTAGAGAAGTCGATATTATAAACATGCCAGTTTCCCCCAAACTGACCTATGTGAAATCTCATTCAAAATCTAAACTGTATGTGAGTATATGTATGTGTAAATGTTAGTAATGATTCAAAATGTATATGGAGTTTCAAAGGACCAAGAATAGCTAAGAAAATTTTAACAAATAAAACAAAACACAGGACTTTGACTATCAGTTATCACTTCATTATTAAGATAGGAAAAATACGTGCATACAGATCCACACATATACAGTCACTTGATTTATAACAGTGGTGACACTGAGATAAAATTTCTTATCAGTAAGATAAGAAAAAAATCAAAATTTCGTGACATATTTGTTGTCAAGGCTGTGAGAAATAGACACTCTTGTACATTGGTGATAAGAATAGAAAATAGCGAAACTTAATATGAGGGAAAATTTGGCCATATCGTCTCCAAACAGAAGTTCTTTTACCTTCAGAACAAGAAATATCAGCCCTAGAAATCTTTTCTAGGGTTAAACTGGCAAAAATATAGAAAGGCATATAAAGGGCTATTCAGTGAAGTGCTAGATTTAATAGAATAAGCCACAAAACTACCCATATGCCTATCAATAGGGAATTTTAAATTAAGTTACAGTGTATAAGCAAGTTGATTACTATGCAAACTGCTAAAAACAAAAAGTAATAAAAATATTTAGGAGTCAGAAAAATGGGGTACATTACATTTAGGGGAACCATAAAAAGAATGATGGCTAACAGAACAAATAACAAAAGCCAGAGGAAGACAAATGATAAAATCAATAACGAGAAAAATTAGAAATTTTTGGAAATTGAGTGAGACACATTTAAAAACTCATGAGTGAGAAAGAAACCATTAGCAAAATTGGAAACTATTTTGAACTGAATGATAATAAAAATGCATCTTATCAAACTTCATGTACGTTTGCTAAAGCAAAGAACAGAAAGAAATGTATAGTTTTTAAAACCTCATAGAAATATGAAAAAAGTGTAGAATTAATGATCTATGCTTCCACCTGAGGAAGCTAATTTTAAAAAGAGTAATTGTAATAAAAAATGTAGACAGAAGGTAAGTATAAAAATATAAATAAAATGTTAATTAATTTTAAAAAACAGAAAAACAATAGAATCAATAAAAATAAAGATTGGTTCCTTGAATAGATCAATAAAATTCGTTTTATCAGGAAAGAAGAATAAAGAATAATTGTCAAGTTCTGAACTAAAAGATAGACATCACTGTAGTGTATATGTAGACATTCATTTAAAAAATGATGAAATATTGTAATCAACATCATACTAAGAACTTAGACAACAGATATAACACAGAAATATTCAGTAAAAGAAACAATTAGCAATACTGACTCAGAAGATTAGATATTCTGAAAAGGCCTATTTTTATTAAAGGAGTTGGATTCATCATTCATTACTTCCTCTAAAAACAAAACATTACCACAAACAAGAATGACAAAACAGACTCAGATGTCATTACTGGTAAATATATTTCTCCAAACATACAGAGAAGAAATAAAACAATTCTAAAATACTCTTTCCAAAAATGTAAGAGGAAAAAGCATTTCCCACCTCTGATATTTGGAATGAAAATAGAGATTTCATTACAGACCCCACAGACTTTAAAGGGAAATACTAGAAAAAATTTATGCACATAGATTCATTGACTCAAAGTAGACAATCTCTTCAAATCCCATGAACTGTAAAAATTCATCCAAGATGAAATAATTTGAATAGTCGTATAACTGTTAAACGGATTTGATTTTTAGTTTTAAACCTACTCAGAAAGAAATCTCTTGGTCAGATAGTTTTGCTGGTGAATGATACAAACTCTTTGAAAAAGAAATAATATCAATTTTACACAATCTTTTTCAGGAAGTAGAAAAGGAAGGAACAGTTCCAAACAGCATTGCCCTGACACCAAACCCAGACAAGATATTACAAGAAAAAAGAAACAAAAAAACTCTACAAATTAATATTTCTCCTGAATATAGAAGTAAATCTTTAATGAAGTATTATCAAATTGATTCAATAATATAGAACAAAGGAAACTACATCATATCCAATTAGCATTTATCTCATTTATGTAAAGTTGTTTTATTTTTCTAAAATCAATCAGTGTAATCCATAATCCTAAGGGAAAAAGAAGGAGAAAAACATATATTTCTTCAATATCTGCAGAAAATCATTTGGTAAAATTCAATACCTGTTCTTCATAAGAACTTATCAAATCAGGGACAAAATGAAAATTTCCCAAACCCAATAAAAGGCATCTGGCAAACCTTATAGCTAGCACATGCTTAATGGTGAAAGACTGAACAATGTGTAAGTAATATCAGAAACAGAGCAAGTATTTCTTTTATTTAATTCCTTCTATTCAATGGTGTCCTGGAGGCCACATTTAGTACAATAAGCCAGAAAAAAATATATAACACATATAATTTGGAAAGGAAAAAGTAAAACTATAAAAACACTTTTACTTTACTTTCTGAAAATGTAGAAAATCTTAGCTCTATTCTAGGGAATTTAACAAAAATTAAAAGTTGTTAGAATTTATGTCACTCTAACAAGGTTGTAGAATACAAAGTCAGTACATAAAAATAAATAATATTTATGTATATGAGCAAAAATTGAAAATGAAATTATAAAAACAATTTTATTTATCATAGAAATATAAGTAAGTATTTAAAGGACACTTCACCGAAAAGGAAAACTGAATAGTGACAAAAAAATAAATATACTAAACCTCAATCATCAGGGCACTACATTTTAAAACACTTATGATATTATTGCACATCACTGGAGAAGCAGAAATGTAAAATTCTGATAGCATTAAGTTTGGTGAAGAACTGAAATAATGGTGACACTCAAAGAATGCTTGAGTGTAAGTTAACTAGAAAAATTACTTTGGAAAATAGTTTAGCATTACCTTAAAAAGCTAAACATGTGCTGTCCATTTCTAGGTATATACACTAGAGAAATTTTTCATATCTGCATATGCTTGTCAGTAGACATTTATAGGGGTTTTTAAAGAGCATTGTTTTCATTTGCTTTGGATATATACCCAGGAGTGGAACTGTTGGAGCATAAGTAGCTCTATTTTTAGTATTTCAAGGAACCTCCGTACTGTTTTCTATAGTGGTTGCACCTATTTACATTCCCATCAACAGTGTAGAAAGGTTGAAAGGTCCTTTTTTTTCCACATCTTTGTCAACATTTGTTATTTATGGTCTTTGCGATGATAGCCATTCTGACAGGTGTAAGGTGATATCTCACTGTGGTTTTGATTTGCATTTATCTGATGATTAGCAATGTTGAGCATCTTTTCATGTGCCTATTGGCCACCTGTATATCTTCTTTGGAAAAATGTCTATTCAGGTCTTCTGCCCATTTTTTAAATTGGGTTGTTTACTTTTTTGATATTGAGTTATATGAGCTGCTTATATGTTTTGGATACTAACCCCTTATCAATAATATCATTTGCAAATATTTTCCCCCATTCAGGAGGTTGTCTTTTCATTTTGCCAATGGTTTCCTTTACTGTGCAAAAGCTTTTAACACTAATTCTAAAAGATACATGCACCCCGATGTTCACAGCAGCATTGTTTACAATAGCTAAGATATGGAAGCAAGCTAAGTGTCCATCAACAGATGAATGGATAAATAAGATGTGGTATATACATAAAATGGAATATTACTCAGCCATAAAAATAATGAAATTCTGCCATTTCCAACAATGTGGATGGACCTAGAGAATATAATGTTTAGTGAAATAAGTCAGGTAAAGAAAGAAAAATACTGTTATCACTTATAGATAAGTAGAATCTAAAAAATAAAACAAATGAATATATATAACACAAAAGAAACACTCACAGATATAGAGTACGGACTAGTACTTACCAGTAGGTTGAGTAAAGGGGATAGGGGCAAGATAGGAGTATGAGATTAAGATATATAAACTGGGGGCTTCCCTGGTGGCGCAGCTGGTTGAGAATCTGCCTGCCAATGCAGGGGACACGGGTTCGAGCCCTGGTCTGGGAGGATCCCACATGCCGCGGAGCAACTGGGCCCGTGAGCCACAATTGCTGAGCCTGCGCGTCTGGAG